>NC_068276.1:3675857-3966567 GCF_025860055.1 Xyrauchen texanus
TTAGCACTGGGGGCGATCTGGGGACCTCAATAGGACCACCTCTGCCGGGTAAATCCCCACAGACCTCCCATTCCTCGGCATGCTCGTTTGCCCTGATCAGGCTTCCGAATGAGTATGCCGGCTCGTCTCAGGGTGAGTTCGACAACCTTCGGGTGCAGTAGCCCAGTCACAGGCTGATGCGGAAACGATTGACATGCTTTCCCGGGTGGATGCGAGCATCGGGCTAGAGTGGAACCCTCCGCTCTCCCCTGAACCCTCGTGGCTCAATGATTGGTTCCTTGGCCCGTGGTGCCGCTCATAGCCTGAAGCAAAAATGCATTCTAGCGAGCATCCGACATCAAGATTGGTTCGTGGCGGTAGACCTGATGGCTGCGTATGTCTACATCTCAATTCCACCTCAACGCAGACCCTTCCTGCTGTTTGCGCTCGAGGGTCGGGCAAATCAGTACAAGGTCCTCCCTTTCAGCCTGTCCCTGTTCTCTCACATCTTCACGAAGGCCGTAGAGGCAGGGAAGTGGGCGTTCACATCCTCAACTATCTCGAAGACTGGCTAATCCTATCTTACTCTTGGGAGGTGTTGTGTGCTCACAGGGACCTGGTGCTCATGCACCTCAGCCGGCTAAGGCTTCGGGTCAACAAAGAAAAGAGTAAGCTCCTCCCACTTCAGAGCATCTCATGAACAAGCATGCACAGTGGGTGCTGACCTGCTTGAAGGTGTTCAGACAGAAAACAGTGGTTCCACTAAAACAGTTTCAGAGGCTCCTGGGGCGTCGTCAGCGGTGGCTAGTGTCATGGTACCAAAATTTCAGTAGTCGGTACCAATACAGTGAAATTTCACGGTACTCGATACCATTTTCGGTACCAAAGCAAAAACAGGTTACTAAACAACACTTTAACAAAGTCTACAAAACATTAGCAGCAGAACTAAGAACAGAAATATGCCATTGAGCAACACTTTAATTTAAATATATTATTTTTTAATTATAACAAAACAGAACAATGTATGCTTAAAGTATTTTTGAACACTTATATAAGATTTTCTTAAACTTTTGCAACTTTTAATTTAAGTACTAAAAAGCCTAAATAAACAAGCATACAATAGAATTAATAAAAAACAAATTCCAAACTAATGTACAAAGTGCTCTCTTATTAATAAAGCTGCATTTTGCCATTTTTCTTCATGATAAGAAATGCATATGGACATATATTTAGATATTATGATTAAATAAATTCTAATCTAGCTGCATTAAGCATGCGCACGCGAGGGATGTGTGTCCGTAGATCGGGACATTCGCACAACTCATAGAAGAGGCACCGACCACACAGAGAAATGCCAGTTTCTGAGTTTATAGTTATTAACATGATCTTCTTTTGTATTATTTGAACTTTAATAAAGCAATTTTACTGCATTTAAGATGTTGTTACACCAGGATGTTTCCTTTAAAGAGCTCCGCCTCTGTTATTCCACAACGGTACATGCTTCTGAATGTACTTTTTTTTAATCATTCCCTAATACTTTGGGATCTACATAAAATAAACTGTGAAATTTGCATCTGGACTGATTTGTGTAATTCTTCCTCCATCAGGCGTGAACTGCTGCTCTCATGCGATATCGTTACAGTTTAATGTGATTTCATGTTACGTTAAATGAGATCAAACGGCTATTCAACAACGAACATTTTTCTCTTCAATTTTGTATTTTCGACGATGTCGATAATGTCGACTAAACGTTTCAGCCCTAATGCAAATGATAATATGCTTTTAAACTCACCTGCTTTATTTGCTTGAATAAATCTGTGTGTCTGTCTTTCATGTGCTTTATTAAGTTTGATGTGTTTCCTTCTTTCGTCAGAAAATTGTGAAAGCAGCGTTTACAAACAGGTTTTTGCTGATCTATGATGTTTCCCTTTTCATCAGCCTCAAATGCAAATAATTTCCAAACCTGGAATTTTCCACTTTTCATTTCGACATGATTCAGTTGTGACTCCGCAGCAGCAGCAGCTTTGCTTGCCGCAATCTTTTGCTTGTTGTGAGCGTTCGAAAGTTCCCGCCTCTGCATGGGTACCAGGTAGACCCGGTACCCGGTACCTTCAGAAATCATAAATAATTTTTTGTTTGAGTACCGACTTGGTACCGGGGTACCAGTATTTTTGACAACACTAGCGGTGGCCACACTGCTCGGCTTGATGCATATGAGACTGCTTCAGTACTGGCTTCAGACTCGAGTCCAAAGATGGTCATGGCGCCACTGGACACACCGCGTAAACATCACGCTGGTCTTTCACCGCTTCTTCAGCCCTTGGACCGACCTCACATTTCTACGGGCAGGTGTTCCCCTAGAGTAGGTCTCCAGGTGCGTCGTGGTTACGACGGACGCATCCAAAACGGGCTGGGGCGCTGTAAGCAACCGGCTCCTGCACAGACCCGTGGCTACATTGGCACATCAACTGCCTCAAGTTGTTGGCAATACTGAATGGGTGAATGAGTCACAGTGTAAAGTGCTTTGAATACCGTTAAGGTTAAATAGCTCCCAAGAGTGACCCTTAGTGTCACTTCATCGACACAATGTCTCTTTCCCTCCATCAGGGAACGGAGGTTACGGAAGTAACCATGATGTTTTCTCAATTTCCGAGGGAAACTTACAATATCTTTAAATGTTAATTTTATAACATACATATATATATTAAAATACTGAATCAGTAAAACCGTGACATCAGGAGAGTTCTGAGCGACAGAAAGTGTTTTCTCATCTGTTTCTGTCTTGAATCCAGTAGATACTGCTGTTGTTCTGTCGCACCTGTGTTTGTTTCACATTTGCATTTTCCTCTAAATCTACATGTTTATAATAGATGTCATGCAGAATTTTTTTTTTTTGAGAGATCATTTGAATGTGTGACGAATGTTTGGTTCATCTGTGTTTTTTTATTATAAGTCAGACAGGATTCTGTGTGAGAGACAAAGTTTTGATTAACAAATACAGTAAAGATCAGATAAGTAGATGAGAGTTTGACAGTTTTGAGGAAATGGCAGAAAGTGGGCCTTTTTTTTTTGTCACTGGAGTTTTCATACCAAACCACAATGATCACTGTGTTCAGATCCTTAGTCTGCAACATTGACCAAAACCTAAAGTGTAGCGAATACAAGTTGAGACAGTCACAATGTCGGAGAAAAAACTGCTTTATTGCAATAAAAGCAGGCAACAGTACACAACAAGGGCACAACCAGTCAAGAGTAGTCAAGGGGAGCGTGGGGTCAAAAAGCCGGGGAATCAACGTAGAGTAAAGGGGCAAATCCGGGAGAGAGTGGTCAATGATAGCGGGAGGTCGAAGACGGGGAATCAATATACAAACAAGACAAGCGAGAGGAAAAGACAGGGGGACACGGTGGGCTGGCAAGCTAAGGGGTGAACGAGAGGAGTACAAAACTAGACGAAACTAGCGGGGGGCGAAGATGCGGGGTAAACTAGAACAATAACCAACCGGATACAAACGGAAGGATGGTGTATTTATAGGGGCGAGTGCAGGTGTAAACAATGACAGGTGATAGGGACGAGTGCAGGTGTATACAATGTGTGGGGATTGGAAGCGCGTGAGTGCAGGTGGTCATAATGTTCTGGCTGAAGCGCGGAGAAGCTGAGCATGAGTCAGAGGGGGAGAGAGTTTACGAGCGAGAGCTCAGTAATAGCAAAACCAGGCGTGGAAGCCCGAGGGAGGAAAAAGAGCGCACGAAGTTCAAGGGGCGGAGCGAGGGAGTGGGAAGTGAGCACGCCGTGAGTGCATGTGTGCGTGCTCGTGGAAGCGGAGATGGGGCAGAGGAGCGGGTTCGTGGACAGTACTCCCCTCTGAATAGGACGGCTCCTGACGGCCACGCTGGGCTGCGTGGAGCTGAGGGAACAGAACGAGCGTGTGAGCTCGCTGGGGGCAGAACGAGCGTGTGAGCTCATGGGGGCAGAACGAGCGCGGTGAGCTCGCTGGGGCAGAACGAGCGCAGGAGCCCGCGGGAACAGAACGAGCGTGTGAGCTCATGGGGCAGAACGAGCGCAGTGAGCTCGCGGGGGCAGAACGAGCGCAGTGAGCTCACGGGAACAGAACGAGCGTGTGAGCTCGGGGGCAGAACGAGCGCAGTGAGCTCATGGGGACAGAACGAGTGTGTGAGCTCATGGGGGCAGAACGAGCGTGTAAGCTCGAGGGAACAGAAACACACCAACAAAATGAGGGCAGTCCAAGGGGGACAGAAGGCACAAAGGGAAATGAAACAGTCCATGGGGGTCAAATGGGCAGTTCAAGGCAAGGTCAAGGGGAACATAGCGGACAGGCGGGTGGTCGGGAGATCTAGGGGGCAGCCTTAGGGCAGAGACTGGGTCAGGGGGTCTGGAAGGCGACTGGAGAACAGGGACTGGGTCTGGGGGTCTGGAAGGTGACCACCGGACAAGAATAGGGTCCGGAGGCCAGGGAGGAGGCCACAGGACAGGTAGAGGGTCAGGAAGTCCGGGCTGAGCTGTGAAAGGTGGAGCCGTCTGAGGCGGCACCGTAGGTGGCTCTGGAGGTGGGGTCCTGGAAGGCTCCGGAGGTGGAGCCTGCTTCGAGACGGGGGTCGTGTAAGGCTTCGAGACGGGGGCCGTGTAAGGCTTCGAGACGGGGGCCGTGGTAGGCTTCGAGACGGGGGCCGTGGTAGGCTTCGAGACGGGGGTCTTGGTGTGGAGCGCTGGTTCAGTGTCTGCCTCCCCCACAGTGAACGAGGAACCAGCGTACAGTAGGGCGAGGTCAATAAACTGAGCCAGGTTGAGGGAGCAGCGACCACCAGGCATTAATGATGAGGTTGGCTCATTCAGTCCACATTGAAAAATGGTCTTCAGAGCCACCTCATTAAAATTCACCTGGTACGCCAGGACACAAAAATCCATTACATAAGCCACCAAGGGTTGACTCCCCTGACGCAAAACCATGAGTTGGGCCGCTGGGTCCATAATGTTAAGGGCACAGTTTAAAGTCCTACAACCGCTGCCCTGCATAAACAACCCTTGGCAAGCGCCCGAAGAGCCATCAAACCTCTCAGGGGGTTGAAGGCTTACGGCGCTCAGAAATGCCCTGGAGGCAAGAACGGTCTCAGGGGCAGACACAGGTGGAACAGGGTGACATAAATCAGACAAAGAACATACCTGCTGCCCCTGGGCCGCGAGCGCTCGGTCCTGCCTCCAAACTGTAGCTCCTCGCGCCGAATGTGACGTGCTTCTCCGCTCTAGTGAGCTGCGCGAAACCTTAGCGCGGGGCATTGTGACTGTCAACGGTGGGGTTGGTTATTCTGTAGCGAATACAAGTTGAGACAGTCACAATGTCGGAGAAAAAACTGCTTTATTGCAATAAAAGCAGGCAACAGTACACAACAAGGGCACAACCAGTCAAGAGTAGTCAAGGGGAGCGTGGGGTCAAAAAGCCGGGAAATCAACGTAGAGTAAAGGGGCAAATCCGGGAGAGAGTGGTCAATGATAGCGGGAGGTCGAAGACGGGGAATCAATATACAAACAAGACAAGCGAGAGGAAAAGACAGGGGGACACGGTGGGCTGGCAAGCTAAGGGGTGAACGAGGAGTACAAAACTAGACCGAAACTAGCGGGGGCTAAGATGCGGGTAAACTAGAACAATAACCAACCGGATACAAACGGAAGGATGGTGTATTTATAGGGGCGAGTGCAGGTGTAAACAATGACAGGTGATAGGGACGAGTGCAGGTGTATACAATGTGTGGGGATTGGAAGCGTGGAGTGCAGGTGGTCATAATGTTCTGGCTGTAGCGCGTGAGAAGCTGAGCATGAGTCAGAGGGGAGAGAGTTTACGAGCCAGAGCTCAGAATAGCAAAACCAGGCGTGGAAGCCCGAGGGAGGAAAAAGAGCGACGAAGTTCAAGGGGCGGAGCGAGGGAGTGGGAAGCGAGCACGCCACGGAGTGCATGTAGTGCAGTCATGGAAGCCGAGATGGGGCAGAGGAGCGGGGTTCGTGACATAAAGTGATTTAAATTAACATTGTATTTGAAATCTGACTCAAATACATTCTATTGTTTATATATATATATATATATATATATATATATATATATATATATCAGTGGGGATTTCTTTAAGACTGCAAGGGAAGCTCAGCTTCCCTATAATGTCAAAAAATAATGGTCAAATATGTACTATTGTGTAAACAATTTATTGACTAAAAATGCGTAGAACACGCTCATCTCGAAGACGAAGTTCGTTCAGAATCAGCTACATTACATATAGCAGGTCGGGCTGACTCGATTTACTTCTCATACATTCCTCAGAAGGCCAGTGCATTTTCCTGTTGAAGCCGAAGCGCCCATTGACTTCAATGGGGCTGCTCTGAACAGTTTTTTTCAGTGCTCCGAAAATAGACGGTCATTGGATAAATGCTGCGATTATATCACTTCCACGGACGCTCAGCGCCTCTGGGGGTGAATGAGGAGTGGGCTGGCCCGACTCCGGCTTCAGCGTGATGATTGGAGGATCTGTCGAAGACTGCATCTCCTTTTGATTGACAGCTAATCTGTACTATAAGAAGTCACTGAAGTTATTTCAGCTCAGTCCCATCATGGATTTCTCAAGTGTAGTCGAAAGACAAACTGCTGCAACCTATTTCTTTATATTTGTTTGGCTGAAATTGCTAGTCAATTTGCATAATACATTTCACACAATTATACACCACATTCCTTGTTTCAGTTTTACCAAGTTTAATATATTTTGTTTTAGAGCCGCTCGCTCGCTCGCTCGCTCGCTCGCTCGCTCATTCATTCATACAGTAGGCTAGGCTAGCGCCGTACGGGTGAAACTGCGCACGATGGCAGACGGTGCTAATATTGTCGACCTGATTTTGGCTGAAGCCATTTGAAAGTCTTCCTTACGAGGAAAAAATTTGAATTAAACAGCAGGGCAGATCAACACCTAAGATTGATTTAGTGCAAAAAATAGGGTAAATAAGTTTATAATGTAGGCCGAAAATGAGCTTCCCTCTTTGAAAGACCAGCAGCCACCACTGATATATATATATATATATATATATATATATATATATATATATATATATATATATATAGCTTATGTGTTAGCAATGTGCTCAAACAAAAAACAAGAGACAGAGAGCAAATGGCCAGGAATTAAACAGGCTGGGAATTGCCACAGACCTGCTGGTTCGATATTCCAATGATATTTACATGCAGTTCTACACTCACCTAAAGGATTATTAGGAACACCTGTTCAATTTCTCATTAATGCAATTATCTAATCAACCAATCACATGGCAGTTGCTTCAATGCATTTAGGGGTGTGGTCCTGGTCAAGACAATCTCCTGAACTCCAAACTGAATGTCAGAATGGGAAAGAAAGGTGATTTAAGCAATTTTGAGGGTGGCATGGTTGTTGGTGCCAGACGGGCCAGTCTGAGTATTTCACAATCTGCTCAGTTACTGGGATTTTCACGCACAACCAATTCTAGGGTTTACAAAGAATGGTGTGAAAAGGAAAAACATCCAGTATGCGGCAGTCCTGTGGGCTAAAAATGCCTTGTTGATGCTAGAGGTCAGAGGAGAATGGGCCGACTGATTCAAGCTGATAGAAGAGCAACTTTGCCTGAAATAACCACTCGCTACAACCGAGGTATGCAGCAAAGCATTTGTGAAGCCACAACATGCACAACCTTGAGGCGGATGGGCTACAACAGCAGAAGACCCCACCGGGTACCACTCATCTCCACTACAAATAGGAAAAAGAGGCTACAATTTGCAAGAGCTCACCAAAATTGGACAGTTGAAGACTGGAAAAATGTTGCCTGGTCTGATGAGTCTCGATTTCTGTTGAGACATTCAGATGGTAGAGTCAGAATTTGGCGTAAACAGAATGAGAACATGGATCCATCATGCCTTGTTACCACTGCGCAGGCTGTAATGGTGTGGGGGATGTTTTCTTGGCACACTTTAGGCCCCTTAGTGCCAATTGGGGATCGTTTAAATGCCACGGCCTACCTGAGCATTGTTCCTGACCATGTCCATCCCTTTATGGCCACCATGCACCCATCCTCTGATGGCTACTTCCAGCAGGATAATGCACCATGTCACAAAGCTCGAATCATTTCAAATTGGTTTCTTGAACATGACAATGAGTTCACTGTACTAAAATGGCCCCCACAGTCACCAGATCTCAACCCAATAGAGCATCTTTGGGATGTGGTGGAACGGGAGCTTCGTGCCCTGGATGTGTATCCCACAAATCTCCATCAACTGCAAGATGCTATCCTATCAATATGGGCCAACATTTCTAAAGAATGCTTTCAGCACCTTGTTGAATCAATGCCACGTAGAATTAAGGCAGTTCTGAAGGCGAAAGGGGGTCAAACACAGTATTAGTATGGTGTTCCTAATAATCCTTTAGGTGAGTGTATATGTATTGCGATTTTTTAAATATTTTGATTCTGTAAGTATTGTGATTTTGATGTTTTCATATATTTATCTGTTAACTCCTTTTCTCAGAAAGAAATGTATATTGAAGAACACTTGTGTCTGAAATTACATTTGTTCCCTTTACAAAAAGCTTCACTATGATGCTGCGCTGAGAAAAGCGCTTTGGGAACATCGACCGGAATTTATAGCCTCGATTGGTAAAATCATTAGATGCACCTGTGGCCGGGCTATAAATAGATGCATCACCAGCGTGTCGTCAGATCCTTTTTCTTCAGTGCCATTCTGTGTGTGTGTTTCACAAGCCTGTCAAACTTTCTTTCCTCTGTTAGGAGTTAGAATTGGTTAGGCAGTGTGCAGTGAAAAAGATAGAGAATGACTGAAAGTTGGAGCAAATGATGCGTGTTCCCTTGTTTACGCTCTATGGCCGAGAGAGACACGCATCAGTTTTGCTTTGTTTGTTTGGGGGAAGAGCATGCTGCTCTTGCGTTGGAGTGGGGCGGGTGCGAGCATTGCGATCTGCTTTCGGGCAAAATTCTTCGTGCTCGCCTCGCTTACTTTTGGGAGTCAGCGCCCACTCTTTCAACGTGGGGCTCTCGCATATATCTGGCTGAGGAGCGAGAGACAGGTCCATCCGTATCACTCGCTCTCTCCCCAGATCCAGCTGATCCTTCTCGTAAGCCTGAAGCGCGCCTCGGCGTCTCTTCGTTTCACGAGGGGGGGCTGAACCTCTGTACATTCCACGCATAATAATAAAGCGGCTGAGAAATTACTCGAGGTGGTTACTCGGGCTACAGACTACAGCTAGACTGGTCACTGGAACAAGAGACCCCCCCCCCCAAACGCTCCAAACTATAAGACAGATTTCTGTATGGTGGCAAAAAAAAAAGACCTTTGATGACCTCCATGACGAGCTTTCTCATTTATTGAGGAATCTTTTTTACTTCCTGTGTCTTCATGCCCTTGATGTCGATATATTAGACTGGTGCTGAGACACGGGGGTATTCAATGATGCCGCCGGTTGAAGAGATGCTTGCGGGCTATCTCTCGACGGGCTCGGCATCGTCATTTAAAAAGCCCTATCTCCCCACAAAGCCTTGCAGGATTACCTCCACTTTAGTGGGGAGGGCTTATCAAGCAGCAGTTCAGGCTGGTGATGCTCTGCACACAATGGCTGTATTATAAGGTTACCAGGCAGACCTGCTGGATGACCTGAGTGTGGGTGCTGCGCTTGACGAGCAAGTTTTTTCTGAGCTTCCAGCCACAAATCTTTCTCTCCGCGTGACCAAGCAAACAGCCCGTGCTATTGACCGGTCTATGTCTGCCTTCGGGCAGTTCCTACATAGACAACTGGCTGATCCTAGCGCAGTTCCAGCAACTGGCAGTTCAGCACAGGGATCCCGTCTTAGCTCATCTAGTTTCTCTGGGGTTGAGGCTCAACCCCAAGAAAAGCGTCCTCTCTCCCACTCAGAACACTGTCTATCGGGGGACTGTATGGAATTCGATCACAATGCGGGCACAACAGTCTCCCGCTAAAATCGAGTCCATTCAGAATACCCTGAGCGACGTCAGGCTAGGTCAAGGTTGTACTAGGTCTCAGGGCGACTGCGTCCTCGGCGATCCCTCTGGACCTTCTACACATGAGACTGTCTTTGTTGTGGCTCAAAGCCAGGGGATTTCTTCCAAGGGCCAAATCCCCTAGGCTAATAAGGGTTACGCGCTGCTGGCTTCGTTCCCTTTCTATATGGTTCAGACCCCAGTTTCTTACCTTGGGTCCCACTCTAGGTGCTTTTTGTTGTCGCAGGCTGCTAACGACAGACGCCTTCCTGACGGGCTGGGTAGTGGCCTTAAGTGGTCATCCAGCTTAAAGGGAATAGGAGGGTCATCAGCTCGGTTGTCACAGTAACTGTCTTGAGTTGATGGCTGTATTTCTGGCCCTGAAATACTTCCTCCAGAGGCTGCCATGTCTTGGTGCGGGTGGGCAATACAGCGGTAGTCTCTTACATAAACCATCAGGGAGATCCACGTTCATGTCAGCTGAATTTCTGGCACGTTGGATTCTCCTTGGGGCCCAAGGTAGCTCCTTTCACTCAGGGCAGTTTATATCCCTGGATGCCCGTGTATGTGACCAGATTTACTGTCCAGAACCTTTTCATGCTTGGAGGTACACAGGGCTTTCTCCTGGGGTTATCAAGAACATTTTAAATGCTAGAGCTCCTTCCACTTGGAACAAATCTGGGTAGATTTTACAGGGCAGAAGAGGACCTCTTCGCCTCTTTGAACAGTGCAATGTCTCCTCTACTTCTCCCCGAGTCACCCAGTATACCTCCCACCCACCCCCCCACCCCCCCCGGTGGCTGAACGTGGTGGCGCATACATGGCCCAGAATGCGCCTGTATGCGTTTCTCTCTAATAAAAGTTCATATTGCAGAACCAGCTAACTGCCAGATCGCTTCAGTTCTGGACTTTCTGTAGGAAGAACATCAGCAAGCACATGCCCCGCCACTATCAGGTTCTATGTGGCCGCCATTTCAGCTTGCCACACCTTGATGGACGGGGTGCCCCATAAGAGGCATCCTCTACTCGCTTGCTTCATTCGTGAGCCATGCGACTATGGCCTCCTGCTAGGACTAGAACCTCGTCATAGGACCAAGCAGTAGTCCCTGAGGGTCTGGTTGAGACCCCCTTTTGAACCTCTAGAGCAGGGGTGTCAAACTCAGTTCCTGGAGGGCCACAGTCCAGCAGAGTTTAGCTTCAACCCTTATTAAACACACCTGAAGCAGCTAATCAAGGTCTTCAGGAGTGCTTGAAGATTACAAGGAGGCATTTTGGAGCAGGGCTGGAACTAAACTTTGCAGGGCTGTGGCCCTCCAGGAACGGAGTTTGATACCCCTGCTCTAGATTCAGCGCCCAGATGGTTTTTCTTATGGCGATTACATCTCTAAAGAGAATTGGGGACCTACAGGCTCTGCCTCTTTTGCCAGCCTGTTTAGAGCTTGCCCCAGGAATGACCAAAGCAATTTTGCACCCTCATCCTGACTACCTACCTAAGGTGCCTTTCACAACCCTACATCCGGTCACTCTCTAAGAATTCTGCTCCCCGCCGTTTGCAACGCCGGAGCACCAAAGACTTCACAGACTGTGTCCAGTGGCATAAGTCAGAGCAACTATTTGTTTGCCATGGGAGCCGAAACCGGGGGGCGGCCACCTCCAAGCAGTCTATGTTGCATTGGGTGAGGGACACTACTGCCCTGGCCTACAAGGTGCGCGGTAAAGCTTTGCCAGTAAGTATCAAGGCTCACTCTTCCAGATGGCTCGTCTCCTCTAAAGCCTTGGCTAGAGGTCTCCCTCTGCAGCAAGTTTGTGATGCGGCAGGTTGGTCCTCTCCACACACATTCATCAGATTTTATAGTTTGGATGTTCATGCTACTCCGGACTCTTATGTCCTTGAGTCGACATCTCAAGCTCATGTCTGAGACCTCTTGCGTTCTTGTGAGCGTTCTACACAACCGTAGGGGGTCCGAACAGCCACAGTGCGGCGGCGTGGGTATTCTCGTTCCCAAAGCTCTTTTCTCAGCGCAGCATCATAGTGAAGCTTTTTGTAAAGATAACGTCTCGGGTTACGTAGTGTAACCCTTGTTCCCTGAAAAAAGCGGAACGAGATGCTGCGCTTCATTGCCGCACTGGAATGCCCCAGGGCTGCTCTTCAGAAAAATAATCTGACGACATGCTGGTGACGTATCTAAGCAAGGCTGTTTCAGCAATGAAATTGCTGTTGAATGATCAACGCTGTCAATCTCGTCAAACTCCATCACCACATCGGCGCAGTCCTACTCGATATGCTACAGCATGGACTGCACCTTATGGACATTCTACAATCAGACATTCAGATGCTCCATCTCCTTCACCTGTTACAGAAGATCCCATAGCCATCGCAGTGACCTCTACAGATGACGGGACAAGACATACAAGCATAATGACAGAGTGGACTTTCCGCCTCAATGCATGGAAAAGTTCAAAGATTGCTATTCTCCAAAATACTCCACTGATGTCTGCACTGACTACTACATGGATGATTGGCGGGGACCACGGCATGACACCATGTCATACAACAGCTGATCATTTCAATGACGAAGTCCAAGCCCTAATCACAAGCGTGTAACCTTTGAGGTGTGCGAAGGCCATCATTACAGACCTCCGCAGCACAGCCTGGACCGTCAGAGCACTTCACGTGGCGACTACCAAGCTCAATACAGCCATCTTCAGGGAAACTTCCACTAGCTGGTGTGGCGGGGCACACATCAGCAGTTGCACCACCAGCCCCAGATTACACCATACTCATGACAACCACAGACACCAGCCTGTCAGAGAATGAGCACTGTTATGTTACAGATCTGAACGACACTTGTACAGCACATATCAGTGGCATTGTTAAAGGTACTGACGTGCACATCATTGTAGACACTGGTTCTTGTATTTCTTTCATTAACAAAATAACATGTTTGGCAATTCCATCATTAGGTAAAAGACCAATAAAGACTAATTTCATTCTGTCATTCAAGTCTGTCAATGGTCAGAATTTAGACACTTTGGGAACTGTGACTGTTACCCTGAAACTAGGTATACTGACATTACAGCTTGACGTGCATGTCATAAGAAATGTGAATCAGGGAATATTCCTTGGTTGGTACTTTCTCCAGCAACACCAGGTAGTCTTATTTATAGGCAAAAAACTGTGTTGTCTTTATGATCAGACTTTACCGTTGCTAAGCACATCTCAACTTGCCTCTGTACATTGTAGAGCTCAAATTACTGTGACTACTACCATTCCTCCTCAATGTGAGATGCACTGTACAGCCAACCTCATCCTGTCTGCCATTAATTCAGGTTTAACAGATGGTTACAGTGGGTTATTTGAGCCATATTCATCTAAGTTGGATAGCATTGCAGTTGCACGCACCCTTACTGTAGCTGAAAACTGTCAGACTGTAGTGCGGGTCATGAGTCCAACAAACAACCCTTTTGTACTGCAACCAGGTATGCAACTGGGGGAGTTTACTCCAATAAACCAGGATGATGTCATTCAGTACTTGATTCTGTATGTAATGTGTCCACCCCTTCTACACAGGTGTCACCTCTTTCATTTGAGATTCAAAAATGGGAATCTTTCTGACCCTCAGGTGAACGATGAATATTGTGATGTGTTTAGTAAGAGTCCTACAGACTTTGGAAGAACAAACCTAGTCACACACAAAATAAATACTGACAATGCAATTCCCATTCAAAAAAGGAGCCTACTGTACTTCTCCTCAAATGTAAGATGTGATTCAGTCACATGTGGATGACATGTTGGCAAACGGTATTGTGGAAGTAAGTCATAGCCCTTGGGCCGCGCCTGTCATTATGGTGCGTAAAACAAGATGGTAACTGCCACTTTTGGGTAGATTATAGGGGCCTTAATTCTGTCACCATTAAGGACACCCATTCTTTTCCCAAGACAGATGACACATTTGATGCAGTCAGAGGTTCCTCTATATTCAGTACCATGGATCTTTCATCAGAATATTGGCAAGTGCAGCTTCATGAGGCAGAACGTTCTTCAACATTCAGAACGTTAAGGACTGGCCTACTCCTGAAAATCCTACAGAAGTTCGAGCCTTCTTAGGCCTGTGTTCATACCACCATCATGCTTTAACCCAAAAAGGGAAGCTGTTTGTTTGAACTGATGTAGAACAGAAAGCTTTCAATTCTCTTAGCACTTAGCTCTTACTAACACTCAGATTCTTTCTTACTCAAATTTTTCAAAGGAGTTTTTACTCTTCACTGATGCTTCCGACACAGCTGTTGGATGTGTTCTGTCCTAGATGAATGATGTCCACAAAGAAAGTGTCATCGCATATGGCAGTCACATTCTGACACCTACTGAGAAACGATGGTCAACATACGACAGGGAGTTGTGGGCTTTTTTTTGGTCCATTCGTCACTTCCGTCAGTATCTCATGGTTCATTCTTTTCAAATCATCACCGATCATAAGCCCTTGCTTAGTCTGAGACAAATGGTTTTGGATAGTGATCCAATAGGTCGCAGAGAAAGGTGGAATCTGGAGATTGACCTCTATAACTGGACCATTGAGTACCGACATGTTCACAAACACACCAACGCTGATGCCATGTCTCGTTGGCCTGACAGGGAGGGTAATGTTTGAAATGACTTTGAGATCAAGCCTGTTCATTTCGTTACTGCTTCGATGCAGACTGAGGTATTGGAATCGCATCCTACTTCTGCACAGTCTGTTTTTTCTGGTGCAGGTTCTGGGTCTTGAGCCATCAAATTCTGCTGTCTCTACCTTTTCAAGCATTACATGCCTGAGTATGGATAGTGAAGATATACTACAGGCTCAGAAAGCTGACACTGTTTTGAGCATTGTCTCTGAATGGGAGTTAACTAAGTAGAGACCCCCATATGCAATGCTCATAGACATTTCTGGAAAGAGTTTCCAAGGCTTACATTTGTTGAGTCTGTTCTTGCCCTAGAGTCAGATCTCCACCAGGTGAACAGATTCTGTAGGTTGTAGTTCCACCTGCATTACAGCATAATGTGTTTGAGACTTTACATGGTCATTCACTCTCTGGACATTTCAGTGCACAAAAGACATTGCAACGTGCTCTATTGAGATGCTACTGGCCCCACATGTCTAGAGATATTACACAGTGGTGTGCCCAATGTCAGGCTTGTGAATTAAGGAGGCCACAAACACCTCATCAGCAGGCCCATTAGCAGTGCCGGAGATGCCTATAGATGAAAGATGAGTGAGAAGAATTTTATGCCATACAGTGTAAAAAGCAGAACTAAGGTCAAGTAGAAGTGGAATGTTAAGTCTCCCTGTATCTTCTGAGATAAGGAAGTTGTTTACTACATTTTATAGTGCTGTTCCATATCTGTCACTCACTTGACATTGTGTCGATGTAGTGACACTAGGGGTTGCCCTTGGGAGCCCCAAACACCTCTGATCTTGAGAAAAGTCAATGGGAATTGGTGAGTGGAATTGCCATGCCACTCCCTTGGACATACGGGCATAAAAGGAGCTGGCCTGCAACCACTCATTCAGATTTTTTCTTCGGAGCCGAGTGGTTGTGTTCAGCGAACTGAATTACTCTGCCATTCCATTCATCTCTGAGAGCAGTGAGCTGTTGGATTTATGGCGCATTACAGCGGTTTCTCCCCCTCTTGCCCTGGCGTTGTGCAGAGAATGCCTCTGGGCGCTTCAGCAGCAAAGAAAGAGCATATTATTCCTACTAAGATTATATTTCCTTCTAAAAGCGTGGCACTTGCAAAGTGTCTTTCTCAAGATGCCTTTTCATATGTGTATTATTCCTGGTTGTGGACTGCGGGCTCATCTCAGGGCATCGGCGATCTGGCTCGTCCCGTCTGTGAAGGACGTGAAGGACTCGGCTGGGCTCCCACCCTCAGGTGTGGTAGCCCAATTGCAGGCTGACGTGGAGCTGGCAGTCATGCTTGCCCGGGCAGCTGTGAGTGTCGGGCTGGAGTGGAAACCACTCTCATGGCTTGATGATTGGTTCCTGGGCCCAGAGCATTGCTCACAGATGCACCCCACTCCACTCCGGTACCTTTCTTTATGGAGGTGCATGATGGGCTCACACGATCATGGCTAGCACCTTTTACTGCATGGACCCGGTTCACGGCAGGGCGGCCAGGGTGTACTTGGTGATTCCCCAGGTGGATCAGGCGGTTGCGGTGCACTTGTGCCTGCAAAGCGGCACAACCTGGTGGGGCCCCCCTCCCATCTAGGGCCTGTTGGCTTACATCGTCACTGTTGGTTAAGGCAGGCCTCCTCTGCCCTGTAGGCCATGGCTCTCCTGCAAGTGCACCAAGCCAAGGTGCTCAAAGAACTGCAAGAGGGTAGTCCTGACTCAGAATTGATGCCGGAGATGCGCTCGGTGAAGGATCTCCGATGAAGGTCAAGGCGTGGTCTCTTGTAGGCATGTCCACCCTGGTGGTCCAGGGGTGCCACCTTTGGCTCAGCCTGGTCCGGTCAAGTGAAACTGACAAGGTATGATTCCTTGATGCCCCCATCTCGCAGGTTGGCCTATTTGGTGACACCATATCGGATTGCGCCCAGCAATTCTCTGCAGTCAAAAGCAGACGGAGGCCATACAACACATCCTGCCCCGGCGCAAATCAATGTCCTGCACCCCATCTGCTCATTGCCAAGGGTGTCCCCCTGCAGCAGCAACACCGGCACCACCCTAGCCCGCCCCAGTAGGCCGGCCACGGTGTGGAAGCAAAAGACTTCAAAGAGCCCTTGATAAGGGCATCCCAGGGAGCCAGGAACCCGCTGCACAGGAGCTGATAAGCTGACCAATCCATCCCCTGGTGGAGGGCCAGGTGGAAAATTTTGATTGACATCTTCTGTTGATTTCGTCACACCCCCAAGGGGCTGTGGTACCCACATTTTCAACAAAAGAGCAGTTTCCTAATTTCCTAGGTCACACATTCGGTGTCCACGGCCATCGTTATCACAATCGCTGGGCACCGTTCCTTTATGGCAGGTAAGGTGCATTGGAGGCAGGCCCCCCGCCTATGACACGATTTCCCTCCTCCCCATCCCAGACCACTCCTACGGTGGGTATATGGAGGGAGGTAAGTGCTTTAATGTCTCCGGACTCAGCACAGCCACCAATGGCGCATCAGGCTCTGCCTCGCCGAGAAGCCCCACCCACCGGTATTGTATCTGGATGGGCGGCTGTCCCCCTCCACTCTGAATGTGTATGTATCTGCTATATCCATCAGGATTGAGAAACTCTTATGAATTACAACAATCCAGTCTCGATGAGATAAAGGCATTAACAACAGTTTCCATATACTTAAATGTTAATGATAATGACAGCCCAGGTAACGAGCCTTACCGCTCTCCCTCTCCTGCAGACAGACACATGACCACGCCCCCATCCCCACAGAGCTGAGTCATCATCAGAGCTTGTGCAGCTCGTCTGGAGCGACTGCAGAGGCTGCGCCAGGTGGCCGCTCTTGAATCACTTTAACACTAGAAGTGCGGTGAATCACTCTTTTTCACTTTAACACTAGAAGCGCGGAGACACTGTAACCTAGTCTTAGCGCGATTAAGAGTGCATAGTCTTCTGACAGGGACACTGCTACGGACACATAATGATCGCTAGATGGCGCCTCTTGCGCTTAGCCAATAGATTGGTCTAAAAATGTCACTGTGTGTTGGCCTATAAATGCTTATAGACTGAATTTATCGACATTCTATCTACGGTTGATCCAGATCCATTTGTCCTGGTAACGTTGTCTTATATTTATTTTATATTATCTATATTATATTTATATTTATGCTCCTATATTTAGTTTGTATCATTTAATTCTTGTTTGGTATAAATTACGTTGTGATCGAAGGCCTGTACCTGGAGGAGTGCGAGGATGAAATGAATATTTATCACCATTATACAAGCCAAATTTCATCATGGAAACTTTTTTCTTGAGCACTGAGAAATCTTTCATGATTTCTGATATGCAGAGTTTAACCCTCTGGGGTCGACAGACGTGCCGGCGCGTCCTGCTGGATTTTTTCGTCATTACAGCGGAAACAACATACAATTGTCCGTCATTTTGGGGCATACAGATAAGTATAAGACATCATTAGAGACTATAAATGGTCTACTTTTATTTGTGTACACTCACAATAACAACAAAACCTTGTGGTTTTGTAAAACAATGAACTGAAACTCTGTGAATACTTATCACACAAACATGAAACATATGTCTAAAGAAAGCTTAAGATTTCTACTTTTAAATAAAACAATTCAAATATTAAAATATTCTCCTGCAATGTAATCTGTATGAAACAAAGCAATGAACAATTTCTCCTAGATCAACTAATTATCTCTAATGTGATCACACCCATGGGCAGAGGGCGCCATTCATACTGTAATGTGCTGAGATGATCAATGCAAATGGTGAACGCCCCCGACTGTGTCTTAAACATCTGCTTCATTCACTTTTCTGTGCATTTGAAAGATAGCACGATACACAGGTGAGGAAGCTCCTGGATAGTGACAAAGAGGAAGAGCGGAACTCCGATGAACGTTTGAATTTTGAAGAGAGACTTGATCCAATTTCGGACGAGTAAGTCATTTTGTTTTACTTACATTAGTTGGCATGCTATTTTATATAAATAAAATGGAAGGCCAAATGGAAGAACCCGATACTGGAAGGCTTCACCCCCGAAAGCGAACCTCAGGAGCTTCCTGTGTTGCGGCAGAACTTCTAAGTGAAGAAGTGAAAAAATATACTCCAATTGGAGCGTTTGGGGGTCTCTTGTTGGCGTGGCCAGTCTATTTTAAGCCTGGCCACAGCATGAGTAACCATGTCAAGCAATTTCTCTGTTGATTTATTATCAAACCCGGAATGCCCGGAGGTGAATAGCTCTATCTCCGCTGAACCAAAAGAGTCCCTGTCCTCCTCATGAACCGAAGTAGCACGCTTCGAGATCACGGGAAGGACCAGCTGGATCTGAGGAGAGAGCGAGCGAAAGGGACAAACCCGTCTCTCGCTCCTCAGCCAGATCCATGCGAGAGCCCCACGAATGAAGTGTGGCCCGAAAGCAGATCACAATGCTCGCACCCGCCCCCCCCCCCAACGCGAGAGCAGCATGCTCTTCCCCAAACAAAGAAAACAAAACTGATGCGTGTCCGTCTCAGTCATAGAGTGGAGACAGGGAAACACTCGTTTGCCTTGATTTTCAGTCATTTTTCCTTTAAAACGACAGATATATTTTTTTTTATTTTATTTTCAGAGGAAACAGAAAGGAGAAAAGGCTCACTGCACACTGAAAGAAAGTTTGACAGATTGTGAAAGCACACAGCACAGAATGGCTCTGAAGACGAAATGTCTGATGATGCACTGGTGACGCATCTACTGCGCCAGGTGCGTCCAATGATTACATCGGCAGAGGCTATAAATTCCAGTCAATGTTCATTGACGTGTTGCATACATATTCACAGCTGGTCACACTGAGACGTGTTCCCAAAAGCGCTTAGCAAAAGCGCAGCATCATAGTGAAGCTTTTTGTAAAGGGAACTTGAAATATCAACTGCTACAACATCATAAAGGTCAATTACTTGAACTGTAATTACTTACAGATGTAAAATCAAAGGCTCCCAAAACAAGATGTAGAGCATACAGAAAAACAACAAAAATCAAGAAAATTCTCTCTGTAAATGTCATAAATAAAAAATTGCTTCCTTGTTCCTTCTTTAACTACTACATAAGAAGCACAACAATAATTGGTTTATTTATATCAAAACATAATTTGTCTCACCATCAACATGAAGACTCCACTGTCCAAACCACCAATTGCTGTAAGTGTAAGGGTTTGACACTTGTCCCAACTTTAGCAAACTTCTTTATTACCAACCTTGTTATTCAGAAGCATCCATGTGCCAGGAGCAATTTTGGCTGTCATCTTACAGCAACAAAAATACACAAATAATAAAAACAGATTTCTTAATACGCAAAGTTACATTGTGCAGCACAAACAGTTTGACGCTCTCAATCCATGCAAAATCACAGCGGTCAACAGTATTTGGGTCTTTCTTGTAACAACTGTCACAGCATGCAAAATCAGAACATCATGCAAGTAACCATTAAGCAAGCTTCTTCAACTCTTGAACGGCACACTCTGAAACACAAACCTTGAACTGAGAACCTTGGATATGCTTGCACAGGTACGACGACAGGCCACTCCTCTGTGCAACTTCCACGCTGATCAAATCAAATCAAATCAAATCAAATCAAATCAAATCACTTTATTGTCACACTACTCTGTACACAAGTGCAACAGTAGGTGAAAGTCTTGTGTGCAGTTCCGAATAACATAGCAGTACCAATTACAATAAACAACATATTTACACAACACAATTTACATAACAAATGTACACATACTTATACAACACAATATACAATGTACAGTAAACAATACACACAATATAGAATACACATACAATAAAAAAAAATAATAAATATGGGTAAGGGTATATAAAAATATATATACAGTCAGTCGTTGAATTGGGGAGAATATATTTGACAGTCCAGTGTGTGATACAAGATGATGATTAATAAAGTGCAGTGCTGATTGTTGATCGTGAGAGATCAAGTGTTCAAAAGTCTGATTGCTTGGGGGAAGAAACTGTCATGTAGTCGGCTGGTGCGGGTCCTGATGCTGCGATACCACCAGCCTGATGGTAGCAGTGAGAGCAGCCCATGACTCGGGTGGCTGGAGTCTCTGATGATCCTCCGAGCTTTTTTCACACACCGCCTGTTATAGATATCCTGGAGGGAGGGAAGCTCACCTCCGATGATGTTTCTGGCAGATCGCACCACCCTTTGCAGGTCTTTGCGGTTGTGGGCGGTGCTATTGCCGTACCAGGCAGTGATGCAGCCAGTCAGGATGCTCTCTACAGTGCTGGTGTAAAACCGTGTGAGGATGTGGTGGTTCATTCCAAACTTCCTCAGCCGTCTCAGGAAGAAGAGGCACTGGTGAGCCTTCTTCACAACGGCCTCAGTGTGGACGGACCATGTGAGTTCCTCAGTAATGTGGACACCGAGGAACTTGTAGCTGTTGACTCTCTCCACCGGTGCTCCATTAATGGTGATGGGGCTGTGTTCTCTGTCTTTCTTCCTGAAGTCCACTACAAGCTCCTTGGTTTTACTGACATTGAGGGAGAGGTTGTGCTCCTGACACCAGCCTGTCAGAGTGTGCACCTCCTCTCTGTAGGCTCTTTCATCATTGTCAGTGATCAGACCTACCACCGTCGTATCGTCAGCAAACTTAATGATGGCATTGGAGCTATGTGTCGCCACACAGTCATGTGTGTACAGTGAATACAGGAGTGGGCTGAGAACACAGCCCTGCGGGGCTCCAGTGTTGAGGGTCAGTGATGAGGAGGTGTTGCTGCCCATTCTAACCACCTGACGTCTGCCTGACAGGAAGTCCAGGATCCAGCTGCACAGCGAGCTCTTTAAGCCCAGATTCCGGAGTTTCTCATCAAGCTTGGAGGGCACTATGGTGTTGAATGCTGAGCTGTAGTCTACAAACAGCATTCTCACATATGCGTTCCTTTTTTCCAGGTGGGAGAGAGCAGTGTGCAGTGTAGATGCAATGGCATCATCAGTGGAGCAGTTGTAGCGGTAGGCAAACTGCAATGGGTCCAAAGAGGGGGGCAGAGCAGAGCAGATGTAATCTCTGATTAACCTCTCAAAGCATTTGCTAATGATGGGGGTCAGAGCAACAGGATGCCAGTCATTTAAGCAAGTGATTTTGGCTTGCTTAGGTACAGGCACAATGGTTGATGTTTTAAAGCATGTGGGGACTACAGACAGGGAGAGGGACAGATTGAAAATGTCTGTAAAAACACCAGCCAGTTGGTTCGCGCACGTTCTGATGACGCGGCCCGGAATGCCGTCTGGACCCGTGGCATTACGGATGTTCACCCGTCGGAAGGATCGGGTTACATCCACAACAGAGACGGAGAGTGAACAACCTCTGTAGCGTCAGCCGCGAGTGCTCTCTCCGCGAGGGCGATGTTGTTGTCCTCAAAACGAGCATAAAATAAATTAAGCTCATCCGGGAGAGAGGCAGCGGTGTTCATGGCGGAGTTTTTATTCCGTTTATAGTCCGTGATGATGTTAATTCCCTGCCACATGCGTCTAGAGTCTGTGGTGTTGAACTGTGCTTCAATTTTGTGCCTGTACTGGCATTTGGCTGCTCTGATAGTGTTACGGAGGGCATAACTGGCTTGTTTACGCTCCTCCACGTTCCCGGAATTAAAAGCGGAGGTCCATGCACTGAGTGCCACACGAACCTCGCCGTTAACCCATGGTTTCTGGTTGGGGTAGATCCGTATCGTTTTGGTTGGCACAACGTCCTCTACGCACTTACTGATGAAACGCGTTACGCTATCAGCGTAAACCTCGATGTCGTCATCAGAGGCGGACCGGAACAACTCCCAGTCCGCGTGATCAAAACAGTCTTGTAGCGCAGAGTCTGACTGGTCCAACCAGCACTGGATCGTTCTGAGGGTGGGTGCTTCCCGTTTAAGTTTCTGCCTGTAAGCGGGCAGAAGCAGAACGGAAGAGTGGTCCGATTTGCCAAATGGTTGGCGGGGGAGGGATTTGTAGCCATCCTGGAAAGGAGAATAGCAGTGGTCCAATACCCGGCCTCCTCGTGTGTTGAAGCTGATGTGTTGGTGGTATTTTGGTACTATTGTTTTAAAATTTGCCTTGTTGAAGTCCCCGGCAACAATGAACGCAGCCTCAGGGTGCGCGGTTTCCTGCTCACTTATACACCCATACAGTTCCCTGAGTGCCCGGTCTGTGTCGGCTTGTTTGGGGGATGTACTCCGCTTCAAAACCGCAAAACCGCTTCAGAAGCAGGTGAAAACCTGGCCAGCAGGAGCCATCTCTGCTCTTCAGGACTGTTTTGAGTGTACTGACTGGCACATGTTCAGGGAGGCTGCAACATATGGCGATTCTACCAACTTGGAGGAATACACAGCATCAGTGACCAGCTACATCAGCAAGTGCATTGATGATGTCACTTTCTCCAAGACCATCACCACACAGAAGCCGTGGATGACTGCGGAGGTGCGCACAGTGCTGAGGTCCCGAGATTCCGCCTTCAGAGCAGTCATCAAGGCAGCCCTAAGAACAGCTAGGGCCAAACTGTCATGGGCAATCAGAGAGGCAAAGCGCGCACACGCCCAGAGAATCCACAGTCACTTCCAAGACAGCAGTGACACGCGGCGCATGTGGCAGGGCATCCAGGCCATCACCAACTACAGGACAACATCAGTTGCCTGTGACAAAGATGCCTCCCTTCCAGATGCGCTGAACGACTTCTACGCTCGGTTTGAAGTGCAGAACGACGTGATGGCGAGGAAGACCACCCCTCCTCCCAACGACCAGGTGCTCTGTCTTACCACGGCAGATGTGAGGAAAACTCTACGTAGTGTCAACCCACGGAAGGCTGCTGGACCAGACAACATTCCTGGCAGAGTGCTCAGAGGATGTGCAGACCAGCTAGCAGATGTTCTTACTGACATCTTCAACATCTCTCTGAGCAGCGCCGTCGATCCAACGTGCTTCAAGGCCACCACCATCATCCCCATGCCAAAGAAATCTTCAGTGTCCTGCCTCAACGACTACCGTCCTGTCGCACTTACACCCATCATCATGAAGTGCTTCGAGAGGCTCGTCATGAGGCACATTAAGACCCACCTGGCCCCCTCACTAGACCCACTGCAGTTTGCGTTTCGTCCAAACTGTTCAACGGACGATGCCATCGCCACAACCCTCCATCTGGCCCTCACCCACCTAGACAATAAGGACTCATACGTTCGAATGCTGTTCATAGATTTCAGCTCAGCATTCAACACAATCATTCCCCAGCACCTGATTGGAAAGCTGAACCTGCTGGGCCTGGACACCTCCCTGGATGCTGATCGGGAACAGCATCTCCACCACCACCACACTGAGCACTGGGGGCCCCCAGGGCTGTGTGCTCAGTCCACTGCTGTTCACTCTGCTGACTCACGACTGTGCAGCAATGCACAGCTCGAACCACATCATCAAGTTCGCCGATGACATGACCGTGATGGGTCTCATCAGCAAGAACGACGAGTCAGCATACAGAGAGGAGGTGCAGCGGCTGACGGACTGGTGTAGAGCCAACAACCTGTCCCTGAATGTCGACAAAACAAAAGAGATGGTTGTTGACTTTAGGAGAGCACAAGGTGAACACACTCCGCTGAACATCGACGGCTCCTCTGTGGAGATCGTCAAGAGCACCAAATTCCTTGGTGTTCACCTGGCGGAGAACCTCACCTGGTCCCTCAACACCAGCTCTATCACCAAGAAAGCCCAGCAGCGTCTCTACTTTCTTCGAAGGGTGAGGAAAGCACATCTCCCACCCACCATCCTCACTACATTCTATAGAGGGACTATTGAGAGCATCCTGAGCAGCTGCATCACTGCCTGGTTTGGGACTTGCACCGTTTCGGACCGCAAAGCCCTGCAGAGGATAGTGAGGACAGCTGAGAAGATCATTGGGGTCTCTCTTCCCTCCATCAAAGACATTTACAAAAAACACTGTATCCGCAAAACAACCAGCATTGTGGACGACCCCACACACCCCCCACACAAACTCTTTACCCTCCTGCCGTCTGGCAAGATGTACCGAAGCATTCGGGCCCTCACTGCCAGACTGTGTAACAGCTTCTTCCCCCAAGCCATCAGACTCATCAATACTCAGAGACTGGTTTGACACACACACACGTGTCCTGAGTTGCACTTTAATTACTGTCAATTTATAACTGTCTGCTACCTCAATAACTGCTATGTGCATAGAACACTATCTCATAGTATGTTATGTTTACGTTTTTAGAAACTGTCATCTTTTTGCACTACTCCGTACTGGTTGGCGCTGCATTGTGTCTATTGTCCTGTTCATTGTCAGAAATTTGTTGTACTGTCCAGTACTTTTTGCACATGTTTGCACATGCACTTTATATTGGTATATATAGGTATTTTATATAGGTATTTTATTTCGTTGTGTAGTCTCATGTGCTCCTGTGTTTGTCCTTTTTTGTTTTTATGTAGCACCATGGTCCTGGAGGAACGTTGTCTCATTTTGCTGTGTACTGTACTAACTGTATATGGTTGAAACGACAATAAAAACCTTGACTTGACTTGACAGCTGTGATGATGACCGCTGTGAATTCCCTCGGTAGCCAGAATGGTCGACACAGAAGCATGAGATATTCCAGGTCAGGAGAGCAGAAAGACTTGATAAAATGTACGTTCCTCTGATCACACCATGATTTGTTGATCATAAAACATACACCACCACCTCTGCTTTTACCTGAGAGGTCTTTCGCTCTGTCCGCTCGGTGCACAGAGAACCCCGCGGGTTCAATGGCCGAGTCTGGAATCTCCGCAGCCAGCCAGGTTTCTGTAAGGCATATAACGCAGCAGCCCCTCGTCTCTCGTTGGAAAGAGATCCACGCTCTCAGCTCGCTGAGTTTGTTGTCCAGAGACTGAACATTTGCAAGTAGAATACTGGGTAGCGGGGGTCGATTTGCGTGACGTCTTACTCTGATGAGAACGCCGGCTCTTTTTCCCTTTTCCTTCTGCGTTTCCGCAGCCGGGCAGCCCAGACAAAGGGCTCCGCTGGCGTGTTTGTAAACAGCGGGTCGGCGTTGAGGAATTTGAAGTCCGGTTTTCGATGTGTAATTGCCGAACCAATGTCCAAAAGCATTTGTCTGTCGTACACAATAAGGGAGACAACATCCAAGACAAAAAAACACAAAAGTGTAAACAAAACAAACAATAAACTGCAGTGTTTTGACGGAGCCCGCGACGCAGCAGCCATACTCGGCTGCAATACAATGTCCTGTATTGGCTATTCTGTGTGTTTGCAGTCAATGTGTTTTTTTTTAATGTTTTTTTATTTATTTATGAGGATATTGCAAACTGGGCATCTTTTTTTTTTTTTATCACAGGCCACACACAAGCCCTTCCTGAGGAGATTGCTGGTGTGGTTAGCACTGCACTGGCTGGAGATGGAAATGTTTTTTGTTTGCAGACCTGTAAATGTGTCTCAAAGCCACTTCTCCTTAAAACTGTAGTTTCACAGTATGGGCAGTGGTGATGTAGTGCTGGTCTACATCCCAGTCCACATCAGTGTATAGTGAAGTCTAAAATAAATAAGTATACTGGTAAAATATTATGCTATAATATATTGTGACTACATATATTAAACAAATATCTCAAGATATTCATACCTCCATGGACAACTGCCTTGTTGAAGTGGCTTTGAAGATGACTATTTAATTTGACCAGTTTGGCTAGCTTCAACACGCTGGCCGAGCAAAAATGCCAGTGGTAATTGCTGCAACACTTGTTGCACTTTTGCAGCTGAGGTAATGCGTCACCTCTCTGAATCATTATATGTCTCTACAAGAGATAAAAAGCACCACACAATTATCTCAACTTTCAAAAATGTGATTAAAAAACTCAATGGTAAGGTAACATTAACTCACAAACAATGCATGTAACAGAAGAAAGTGGAACAAACTATTTATATTCATAAAGAATAAATTCTTCAATCCAAAAAGTAACCGAAGAGTACGCAGAATTTTTTTCATGTACAATAAAGCATGACAACAATTTCAAACTTCAATGAGATGATAAAGCCATGCACAGATTCAGTATTTAGAAGATAAATGCTTAAGTTAAAATATATGATAATTATTCACCCCATAATGGCAAAAACATTTCAAACAACTCACTGTGCTCTCCGCCATGCTTATCTCGTTATCAATAACTCCGCCCCTCACTTCTGTTCTGTGGCTGCGGTTCTGGCGCTGCTGGTGCTGCGGGTCTGCAGCTGGATACTATTGCGCTTTATTCCCAACCAAAAATTGCCATTTTCAACATGGTATAATAAATTATCTGTGGCATATTTTGAGCTGAAATTCACAGACACATTCTGGGGACAGCAAAGATTTAAATTACATTTTGTGAAAAGGAGCATAATAGGTGCCTGTAAAGCGATTTAGAATGGCAAGGAGGAGGCGAGAACCGGCTTGTCAATATAAATAATATTTTAATGAATAACTTAAACAAAAGACAAACACACACACAAATGACGGATCTCTCTCTCCCGCACCATGTTGAATAAATTGTACGTGGCAGTCAAATGAATGGGCAGTTAGTCTGTTGGTGGACATGTAGGACTCCCCCTGAACATAGTGCACCCTTCAAAACATATAAATTCCACTGACCACCAAGTGATGATTTCAGCCAATGCTGAAATCAATGTCTGTTGGAGGACATATAGCTATACAATCAATTGCTAATGGGCAGTTAGTCTGTTGGTGGACATGTAGGACTCCCCCTGAACATAGTGCACTCTTCAAAACATATAAATTCCACTGACCACCAAGTGATGATTTCAGCCAATGCTAATAAATTGTACGTGGGTAGTCCCACTTACAGTCAAATGAATGGGCAGTTAGTCTGTTGGTGGACATGTAGGACTCCCCCTTAACATTGTGCACCCTTCAAAACATATAAATTCCACTGACCACCAAGTGATGATTTCAGCCAATGCAAATAAATTGCATGTGGGTAGTCCCACATACAGTCAAATGAATGGGCAGTGGTCTGTTGAATTAATTGTACGTGGGTAGTCCCACTTACAGTCAAATGAATGGGCAGTGGTCTTTTGGAGGACATATAGCTATACAATCAATTGCTAATGGGCAGATAGTCTGTTGAATAAATTGTACATGGGTAGTCCCACTTACAGTCAAATGAATGGGCAGTGGTCTGTTGGTGGACATATAGCTATACAATAAATTGCTAATGGACAGTTAGTCTGTTGGTGGACATGTAGGACTCCCCCTGAACATAGTGCACCCTTCAAAACATATAAATTCCACTGACTACCAAGTGATGATTTCAGCCAATGCAAATAAATTGTATGTGGGTAGTCCCACTTACAGTCAAATGAATGGGCAGTGGTCTGTTGGAGGACATATAGCTATACAATCAATTGCTAATGGGCAGATAGTCTGTTGAATAAATTGTACGTGGGTAGTCCCACTTACAGTCAAATGAATGGGCAGTGGTCTGTTGGAGGACATATAGCTATACAATCAATTGCTAATGGGCAGATAGTCTGTTGAATAAATTGTACGTGGGTAGTCCCACTTACAGTCAAATGAATGGGCAGTGGTCTGTTGGAGGACATATAGCTATACAATCAATTGCTAATGGACAGATAGTCTGTTGAATAAATTGTACGTGGGTAGTCCCACTTAGAGTCAAATGAATGGGCAGTGGTCTGTTGGAGGACATATAGCTATACAATCAATTGCTGATGGGCAGTTAGTCTGTTGGTGGACATACAGCTATAAAATCAATTGCTAATGGGAAGTTAGTCTGTTAGTGGACTCAGTTTGTGTGCAAAATAGATGGTCAGGGGGATGATAATGGGTCCGTGGACAGCCCCGCCCCCTCAGGGTGGTCAGGGGGTCTCCCTGGTCAATTTGGGTAAAATAGTGGGTCAGGGGGATGATAATGGGTCCGTGGACAGCCCCGCCCCCCCAAGGGTGGTCAGGGGGTCTCACTGGTCAGTTTGGTTAAAATAGTGGGTCAGGGGGATGATAATGGGTCCGTGGAGAGCCCCACCCCCCCAGGGTGGTCAGGGGGTCTCACTTGTCAATTTGGGTAAAATAGTGGGTCAGGTGGATGATAATGGGTCCGTGGACAGCCCCGCCCCCCCAGGGTGGCACAGGGGTCTATGGAGGTCTTAAGGGGGCATTGCATCCCTCTCCCCCATTAAAAGAACACAGTGCAACAAATTGAATGAGGGACAGCCCTGCCCTGAGAGGCGCCCGACTGCCATCGATATGAATGGTGAAGGCACCCATTCATTCAAGCCAGAGGTGGGATGTGAGGCCGCCATCACGTGGGTAAAGTTTGAACTGCATTGGAAATGCTATATTCAGGGGGTTTCTTTTAAACGCCCGTGGCAGGGGTCCGCTGCACCCAAGGCGGTCCTACACATCACAGATCTTCCCCGTGGCCATGAACGGGCGGCAGTGCCCGGGCCACAAAAGTTTTTTTGAGGCTGGCGTGCAGCGTACACAGACCCTCGTACGATTCCCCATTTCGCAACGCCCGATGTACCACCTGTCGGCAGCTGTTTGACTTGGTTTGACTTTGCTTCCCTTATGTAGGTCGGGGAGTCCAGTCCCCACTCGCCTCACTGACAGCGGCCGTTCACCATGTATGGGCAGTCAGGCTACTCCCTCCCCCAGCGGAAGGCAGCGGCACTCCCACAGGTGGACAGCAGTGTCGAGGACTCTGCGACAGGCTTCACTCCTCCTTCCCGGATTTCTGCACCAGTGTAAAGCGATTTAGGGCAAGGAGGAGGCGAGAACCGGCTTGTCAATATAAATAATATTTTAATGAATAACTTAAACAAAAGACAAACACACACACACACACACAACGGAAATGTCCGTAAACGATCTCTCTCTCCCGCACCACCGCCCGCAATCGGCCTTTATCCCTCTCGGAGTCTTAATTTGCCTGATAAGGGACTGGGAGTGTATAACCACGACCTGCTACATTGCCCTTTAAAAACTACCTCACAGGAGAAACTCAAAGGTCCACCAAAATAAAAGCTCAAATTAACTGATGGGTGAAATTTAAGACATGATCACAGAAAATTATTACTATTGTATGGAAAAATGTAATATACAAATAATAGTAATAATACCACTAATACCAATAATTTAATGATAAATGGTTTTATTATTTTATCATTATTATTTATAATTACATACAATTATTATTACATATAAGAAATATTACAAAAACATTTCAGCCATAGCAAACATTTGCCACTGGTAATCAGATTTGTTTTTATTTCTGTTTTCATTTAAACTGTGAAGCTCTGTTGTGCAGCATTTTATAGACCAAAACATTTAAAACATTTTATAAAATAATTATAATTTTTTGGATTAAAGCTTTATGTATTCGTTTTGATGATGACATTTCAAATGGAACACATGGAATACAGACAAATGAAATGCAGATTTTTTGCAGTTCTTATAATCAAGTCCTTTACTGTGTGATTGTAATCTGAGGATATTTATTTGTTCCTGAAGTATTGATTTAGTATTGATGCTGATGTACCAGGGCTGGTATTGTACCGAAGTCAAACTTCGGGTATCGGAGCAACCCTACCCAACACATATTCAAATTCCCTTTAAAAAATCCAATACATGTTTCATTATTTTCCTCTGCATGACACATCCTTAAATGTAAATTTAGCGGAAGAATGCAAATGTGATACAGACATACATGCGACAGAAAATTATCAACAACTTTTGAAAAATTACCATATTTCTGCTATAGCTGTTGGGTAAACAAGTGAACACAATAAAACTACAGTGGCATACATTCAGACAAGATTCAACCAATGTAATAAATGTTGATTTGAACTGTGCTCCCAGTAAAAATATATTTTTCATAAATGTTAGGTCAAGGCAAATTGTTACCTGTGAGGAACCATCTAGTGACTCTATGAAGTTGGTCTCCTTGGCTTTGGCCATTTAATTGAGGGGGCATGAGCGCAGAAAAAGCTGCGGCCAAGATAATACCTTACAACCGGGATGTCCAACTTTATGGCTAGGGTGTGTTATTATTGCCACCCTGGTAAATATGTGCCTGCTTTAAAGACATTGTTCACCTTAGGGCAGGGCTGGACTGGGAAGAGAAATCTGCCTGGGAGTTTACATTGCAACTGGCCCAACTGTTGGGGGGGGGGTCCTTTTCTGCATATCGGGGCACCGTTTTGTGGTCCGTTCTGCATAAGGCACGTTTCGCAGCCAAACCACCTGCCCGCTCTGTTCACCCGATGGACACTACGCCCCTGATTGGCCCAAAAGTGCCAATTGGTATGCCAGATTACCACTGCCCTAGGGTGTGAGGTGGAGGTGCTCCCTGATGTGCACTACTTGAGGTCCCTTGCTGCATCCAAATATACATACTATACTATATAGTTTGCCAAAAACAGTATGCCAATTGAGTAGTATGTCTGAGTAGTATGTCTGAAGCCTCAGTATTCATGATGCAGTAAGTGGAAAATCCCTGTGATGACCTACTATTTCCAGTGAGATTCTGAAGTGCAGACCCCATAATCCCTCGGGAACTGAGGCAACATCACTGTAAAGGAATTTCAATGGAAAGGAGGAGACAAGAACAGACTTGATAATATAAATAATATATAATATATATAAATAATATAAAAAAGTGTGTCCTTCAAATACAGTACAGTACGTTTTGAATGCAGCTCAATATTTGGCTTACTTACCACTTCAAGGGGTACAGCTATATGGGTACCTCATGGGTCCCATCCACTCAAAGATGGTATAGGGCCCCTGCCAGGAAGGCAAAAACTTTGCTAGCTGATTAAATGATTACAATGATCCGGTAACCGAGGTGAACCTAACGTGACTGTGGTGGTCGATTGCAAACTCACTGCTGGGCACACTGGGCCTCCTGCACTGGGCCTCCCTACTTACATGACACGGTTTATGCACTCCTACATGTCTTGGGCATGCTCAGTGAGGGAGAGGGGAATGCCGTTGACCCCAGGCCTGTTTTACCATGTCCAAAAGTCCTTGCAGCTTTAACCCAAACACCATTATAAAAGGGTTTTTTTCTACATGGCATATCCATAAGAAATATGTAAATCTAGAGGAAAAATGCAAATGTGAAACAGACAAACAGGGCTGACAAAATAATATCAGTATAAGCTGGAATCAGGACAGAAACAGGTGAGAAAAACACTTTTGTATTATTAGCATTAGAACTCTTCTGACATTATTGTTATACACTGCAAAAAATGATTTTCTAGACAAGTATTTTTGTCTTGTATTCCTGTCAAATTATCTAAACTTTCTTAAAACACGATTTATTTACTTGTCAAGCAAAATGGGATAAGATATTAAGTCTTGTTTTAAGATAAATCTAACTAAATTTAGTGAACTTTAGACTCAAAACAAGAAAAAAAATCTGCCAATGGGATAAGCAAAATAAACTTGTTTTCCTTTTAAATTAAGTTTATTTTGCTTACCACATTGGCAGATTTTTTTTCTTGTTTTGAGTCTAAAGTTCACTAAATTTAGTCAGATTTATCTTAAAACAAGACTTAATATCTTATCCCATTTTGCTTGACAAGTAAATAAATCGTGTTTTAAGAAAGTTTAGATAATTTGACAGGAATACAAGACAAAAATACTTGTCAAGAAAATCATTTTTTGCAGTGTATTGATCAGTTATTTTATAAAACATGTTATAAATTGGTTGTTAAAGGATTATTTCACTCAAAAATGAAAATTCTCTCATCATCAACTTACACTCATGCCACCACAAATGTGTATGACTTTCTTTCTTCTACAGAACACAAAGCTTTTTAGAAAAATATCTTTGACCAGCTTCAAAAGGTTGGGTAACAATTGACCAGCTTCAAAAAGTAGGTGGCTGAATGTAAAAGTCACTTCTACACCAGAATGTGTAAGTGAAAGTGTAGATTTACAGTTTTGGTCACCATTCACTTCCATTGTGAGGAACAACAGAGCTATTCTTCTAAAAATCTTTGTTTGTTCTGCTGAAGAATGAAGTCATCCACATCTGGGATTGCATGATGGTGAATAAATGATGAAATCATTTTCATTTGTAGGTGAACTATGTCTTTTAAGCAGGCACAGATCTACCAGGGTGGCAAGTCAAGTCAAGTGGTTTTTATTGTCATTTCAACCATATACAGTTAGTACAGTACACAGTGAATGACAATGTTCCTCCAGTACCATGGTGCTACATAAAACAACATAGGACAAACACAGAACCACATGAGACTACACAGACTAAATAACATATCTATATAAAGTGCACGTGCAAACATGTACAAAAAGTACGGGTCAGTACAATAAATTACTAAAAATTAACAGGACAATAGGCACAGTGAGAGGCAGTACACAGTAGTGCAAAAAGATGACAGTTTCTAAAAATGCCAAATGTAAACATAACATACTATGTGATAGTATTTTATGCACATAGCAGTTATTGAGGAAGCAGCCAGGTATAAAGTGACAATAATTCAAGTGCAACTCAGGACACCTGTGTGTGAGGGGTTTGTGGGGTCATCCACAATGCTGGTTGCTTTGGGGATGCAGCGTTTTTTGTAAATGTCTATGATGGAGGGAAGAGAGACCCCGATGATCTTCTCAGCTGTCCTCACTATCCTCTGGGGTCATCCACAATGCTGGTTGCTTTGGGGATGCAGCGTATTTTGTAAATGTCTATGATGGAGGGAAGAGAGACCCCGATGATCTTCTCAGCTGTCCTCACTATCCTCTGCAGGGCTTTACGGTCCGAGACGGTGCAAGTCCCAAACCAGGCAGTGATGCAGCTGCTCAGGATGCTCTCAATAGTCCCTCTATAGAATGTAGTGAGGATGGGGGGTGGGAGATGTGCTTTCCTCAGCCTTCGAAGAAAGAAGTGACGCTGATGGGCTTTCTTGGTAATAGAGCTGGTGTTGAGGGACCAGGTGAGGTTCTCTGCTAGGTGAACACCAATGAATTTGGTGCGCTTGACGATCTCCACAGAGGAGCCGTAGATGTTCAGTGGAGAGCAATCACTCTGTGCTCTCCTAAAGTCAACAACCATCTCTTTTGTTTTGTCCACATACAAAGACAGGTTGTTGGCTCTACACCAGTCCGTTAGCCGCTGCACCTCCTCTCTGTATGCTGACTCGTCGTTCTTGCTGATGAGACCCACCACCGTTGTGTCATCAGCGAACTTAATGATGTGGTTCGAGCTGTGCATTGCTGCACAGTTGTAAGTCAGCAGAGTGAACAGCAGTGGACTGAGCACACAGCCCTGGGGGGGCACCAGTGCTCAGTGTGGCGGTGGTGGAGATGCTGTTCCCGGTCCGGACTGACTGAGGTCTCCCAGTTAGGATGTCCAGGATGCAGTTGCAGAGGGAGGTGTCCTGGCCCAGCAGGTTCAGCTTTCCAATCAGGTGCTGAGGAATGATTGTGTTGAATGCTGAGCTGAAGTCTATGAACAGCATTCCAACGTATGAGTCCTTTTTATCTAGGGGGGTGAGGGCCAGATGAAGGGTGGTGGCGATGGCACCGTCTGTTGAACGGTTTGGACGATACGCGAACTGCAGTGGGTTAAGTGAGGGGGGCAACTGGGTCTTAATGTGCCTCATGACAAGCCTCTCGAAGCACTTCATGATGATGGGTGTGAGTGCGACGGGACGGTAGTCGTTGAGGCAGGACACTGAAGACTTCTTTGGCATGGGGACGATGGTGGTGGCCTTGAAGCATGTTGGAACGACGGTGCTGCTCAGAGAGATGTTGAAGATGTCGGTAAGAACATCTGCCAGCTGGTCTGCACATCCTCTGAGCTCTCTGCCAGGAATTTTGTCTGGTCCAGCAGCCTTCCGTGGGTTGACTCTACGTAGAGTTTTCCTCACATCAGCCGTGGTAAGACAGAGCACCTGGTCGTTGGGAGGAGGGGTGGTCTTTCTCACCACAACGTTGTTCTGTGCTTCAAACCTAGCGTAGAAGTCGTTCAGCGCATCTGGAAGTGAGGCATCTTTGTCACAGGCAACTGATGTTGTCCTGTAGTTGGTGATGGCCTGGATGTCCTGCCACATGCGCCACGTGTCACCGCTGTCCTGGAAGTGACTGTAGATTCTCTGGGCATGTGTGCGCGCTTTGCCTCTCTGATGTCCCGGGACAGTTTGGCCCTCGCTGTTTTTAGGGCAGCCTTGTTGCCTGTTCTGAAGGCGGAGTCTCGGGTCCTCAGAAGCGCACGGACCTCCGCAGTCATCCACGGCTTCTGGTTGGTGCGGGTGGTGATGGTCTTGGAGACGGTGACATCATCAATGCACTTACTTATGTAGCTGGTCACTGATGCTGTATATTCCTCCAAGTTGGTAGAGTCGCCATATGTTGCAGCCTCCCTGAACATGTGCCAGTCAGTACACTCAAAACAGTCATGAAGAGCAGAGATGGCTCCTGCTGGCCAGGTTTTCACCTGCTTCTGGAGCAGTTTTGTGCATCTGACGAGTGGTCTGTATGCTGGAATTAGCATAACAGAGATGTGGTCTGAGTAGCCGATGTGGAGGTGGGGCTACGCCCGGTACACGCCTGGGATGATTGTGTAAACAAGATCAAGTGTGTTCGCCCCTCTAGTTGCAAAGTCCACATACTGATGGAATTTAGGGAGCACTGTCTTGAGATTCGCATGGTTGAAATCTCCGGCGACAATAAACAGTCCATCAGGGTGAGCGTTCTGCAGTTCGCTCATAGCCCCATACAGTTCACAGAGCGCTTCCTTAGTGGGGGGGAATTTAAACTCCGGTTATAATAACAGTGGTGAATTCCCGTGGTAACTTAAAAGCTCTGCATCTAACAGTAACAAGCTCCACCAGCAATGAGCAGTAACTAGAGACTAGCATCGAGTTATTGCACCATCCCTTGTTGATGTAAACACACAAGCCACCACCGCGAGTCTTACCGCACAGAGCTGCATTTCTGTCGGCACGAAACGCGGTGAGCCCATCTAGCGGAATGGTGGTGTCCGGAACTCTGTAACTGAGCCACGTCTCCGTGAAAACAAAGACGCAGCAGTCTCTAAGCTCATGCTGTACAGTCTGCTGGAATCAGATATTGTCCAGTTTATTGTCCAGGGAGCAAACATTTCAGAGCAGGATAGAAGGGAGAGCCGGCCGGCTATGGTTTGTTTTTAGCCTAGCATGGACCCCCGCCCTGTTGCCACACTTTTGCTTCCTCGCACACCGCTTACAATATCCCTTCCCCTGGCCACTGGCATCAGGCGTTGCCGAGGACTTGAGGCCTGGTTGTTGCATGAATCTTAGATTTTAGCAGTGTCTGGCGATGGTAGACACGAACACCAGTTGCTCCGATGTCCATGTGCCGTAAAAGTCGGGCTAAGTGACAAAAATCATTGGCGCAAGCACCATTTTGGATCCGGAGTGGCCACTGCATGCTACCGCGCCACCATCTTAGATCAACTCATGGAAGAATGACATCTTGGCAGGCGTGATGGTCTGAATTAATAAAACTCCAATCTATCTCCATGCCATGTAGTGACCACGCATGCTGTCTGGAGTTTGAGACACCTTGAATATTATCCATTTAGTGACTTGGGTAACAATTCCTCAGCTGGCATGCACAACAGTAAATTAAGCATTACTTATACTATTTAGGCTAAAGCTTGGCTCCTCTAATTGAAGGCTCGGTTGTAATCAACAATGACAAAGTCATATGTGATCAGAATCAGCTTTATCCCCAAGTATGCTTACACATACAAGAAATCTGTTATATAAAGTACAAAAATACAGTATGTTATGTACAGTACAAAAAGTATTTTTTTTCCTTTGTATGTAATGGCAGAAGAATATATGTTAGATAATATTAATAGACTTAAACTTTGTATTGCACATAATTATTGCTCAATGGGGTGGCTTTAAACCTCTGGGGTCGACGGACGTGCCGGCGTTCTTCATCATTACAGCGGAAACAACTTAAAATACTCCGTCATTTTGGGGCAGACAGATAAGTGTAAGACATCATTAGAGACTATAAAGGGTCTACTTTTATTTGTGTACACTCACAATAACAACAAATCCTTGTGCTTTTGTAAAATAAAGAAAATAAAAAGGGTGAGCTTTCAGCAGTCTCCGTGTGTGCAAGCATATATCTGAAACATGTCACAAAAATTAACTGAATCTCCGCAAATACTTATCACACAAACATGAAACATATGTCTAAATAAAGCTTAAAATTTCTACTTTTAAATAAAACAATTCAATGTAATGTAATCTGCATGAAACAAAGTGATGTACATTTTTTTACAGGCTCAGCTCATTAACACTACAGTGCTGAAGCGATCAAGGCAAATGGTAAACGCCCCCCCGACAGTGAGGTTTGATGTAAACACAATTAATTAACTTTACTGCACGTTTGTAATGATACACAAGCGAGGAAACTCCTGGATAGTGATGAAGAGTTAACATTTTTCCTCAGAAGAAGAGCAGGACTCCGATGAAAATTTGTATTCTGAAGAGAGACTTGATCCAGCTGAGGATACAATTTCAGACGAGTAAGTCATTTAGTTCATTAGTTGACATGCTATTTTATATAAACGTACATATTTTACTAGTGGGACTGTTTCCAGACTTGCCAGCCAGGATTCAGAGTATTGAAATTTGAAATATGTCCTAATAAGCAAGTTTTAATTACATTTAAATGCTGTTTAGGCTAAAGCAGGTATTTAAATTGTATGCTGTATGATATAAATATGATATGTAATATGATATAAAATTATATGAATGTTTAGAATATATTTTATCTAGTGTTTATGCTGCCACATTATCATCAACAAAGCTTGTGCTTGCAAATATGTGTTCAGGTGTAAAATAGTAAAATGCACTTTAAATATGCCCATATTAGAAAATCAGCATATTATAATGATTTCTGAAGTATCATGTGACACTGAAGACTGCAGTAATGATGCTGAAAATTCAGCTATGATCAAAAATTGCATTTTACAATATATTCAAATGGAAAACTGTTCTTTTAAATTGTAAAATGAGTTCTTACAATGTTTTTACTGTACTTTGGATAAAATAAATGCAGCCTTGGTGAGCAGAAGAGACTTCTTTTAAATGGTAGTGTAGGTCTAAAATTAAGTAGTCTTTATGTAAAGAAAATGTATAGTCAGATTACTTCTTTTAACTTAAAACTTGATTTTGATCATTAAGTCTCCTCACATTCATTCTCTTTCTGTCACATTCCTCAGTGATAGGCCCAGGTGAGGATCTTTTGTCTCCTCAGGTGTGAATTACAATCAATATTTATGATCATTCACGCCTCCTCGCATATGACCTTTCTAACACTAAAATTGTCTTACAAAAGTTAAATTACTATATTGTTTTGTATGAATGAGTAATCAGGATGGTTTTCAGATGTGTTATAAGGCCATATAACACATACTAAACATTTGTCCATAAGCCTTTTGAGAACTAGATCTTGAAGCCTAGAGTTTTTGCTACAAAATTACTTACATTTTTTTTTTTTCAAAAACCATGCATAAATGTTATTTTCTCAAAAATACAAACCTGCACATACATGTTGCTCACATATTATTGTAGCCCAGTTTGTGCTGAATACAGTGTTATCAGACTTTAGCCATTAATATATTTTTAAGCAACTGAAAAAAGCACAAATGTCAAGGCATGTCAAAACTCCTCCAGGGCCCAAAACACACTCAGACCCCAGAGGGTTAACTGTTTATGAGATGGATTGTCTGAGAAAAAAACTGTTCCTGTGCCTGACGGTTCTAGTGCTCAGAGCTCTGAAGTGTCGGCCAGAAGGCAACAGTTCAGGGTGAGTGTGATCCAGAGTGATTTTACAGCCTTTTTCCTCACTTTGGAAGTGTATAGTTCTTGAAGGGGGAGCAGGGGGCAACCAATAATCCACTCAGCAGTCCGAACTGTCCTTTGTAGTCTTCTGATGTCTGATTTCTTAGCTGCACCAAGCCAGACAGTTCTTGAAGTGCAGAGGACAGACTCAATGTCTGCTGAGTAGAGCTGTTGAATTAAATTCAGTTTGCCAGGCGCCCGTCCAGGTTTACCGCCTTCCACTTCACCAGGCAAGAATGCTGCCGCCTTGCATGCGAAAATCGCTATCCTTCTGTGGAAGCATGCGATAGAGCCTGTCCCTCCAGCCGAGGTGAAGTGGGGGTTTTACAGCCCCTACTTCATTGTACCGAAAACAAATTCTGAACTGGGCTTTATACAGACTCCCGTTCAAGATACTGATGCTAAGGCGCACTCTAGCGAGCATCCGGCATCAAGATTGGTTCGCGTCGGTAGACCTGAAGGACGCATACTTCCACGTCTAGATTCTACCTTGACACAGACCCTTCCTGCGGTTTGCATTCGAGGGTCAGGCGTACCAGTACAAATTCCTCCCTTTCAGCCTTTCCTTGGCCCTTCGCATCTTCACGAAGGTCGCAGAGGCTGCCCTTGCCCCGTTAAGGGAAGTGGGCGTCCGCATTCTTAACTACCTCGACGACTGGCTAATCCTAGCTCCCTCTCGAGAGGTGTTATGTGCACACAGGGACTCGGTGTTCATGCACCTCAGCTGGCTATGGCTTCGGGTCAACTGGGAAAAGAGCAAGCTCCTCCCGGTTCAGAGCATCTCTTTTCTCGGTTTGGAGTTAGACTCAGTCTTGATTACGGTCAGTGCTGACCTGTCTGAAGGCGTTCAGACAGAAGGCCACGGTCCCACTGAAACTATTTCAGAGGCTCCTGGGGCATATGGTATCCTCGGCGGGGGCCACACCGCTTGGGTTGATGCATATGAGACACTTCGAGACGCACGTTATTAAAGCGTTAAATCGACAGCCCTAATATATATATATGGCATGTTTAGATGTCTTGATTCCTTGTCTTTTATTTTGGTAAGCTAGTCCTGTTCATGTCTACAGGTCCTTTATTTTGGAATTTGTTAACTTCCTTGTCTAGTCAAGTGATTATGTTCCCACCATGTTTGTGTCTGCTCCATGCCATGTCACGCCTCAGCCTGTTCCATGCTATGTCACAGCCACACCTCAGCCTGCTCCATGGCATGTCACAGCCATGCCTCAGCCTGCTCCATGCCATGTCTCAGCCACACCTCAGCCTGCTCCATGCCATGTCTTAGCCAAGTCCCAGACGTCTCCATGCCATGTCACAGCCGAATCGCAGTCTGCTCCATGCCAAGTCTCAGCCAAACCCCTGACTGCTCCATGCCACGTCACAGCCAAGCTTCAGTCTGCTCCATGCCATGTTTCAGTCGAACCCAGATTGCTCCATTCCATGTCACAAGCAAACCTCTGCTCACCGGTCCAGGCCCATCTCTGCTACATGGTCTAGGCCTGCCTCTACTCCACGTTCACTGTGGTGGAGACGGACACCGAACCAGAGTTCCTAAACATGTCCACCAAGCCAGAGTTCCACATCATCACCAATGACCCCATGCCTGCCATGGCCAACAAGCCAACGCCCATGTCTGCCACAGCCAACAAGTCAACGTTGCCAGCCTCGTCTTTCCCAGAGCCTGCGGCCTCTCAGAGGAGGAGGAGGACAAGAGAATTAGTCTCAGAGTCTCAGCCTGTGTCCCAAGACTCTGTCCATGCCTACGACCACAGAGGTCGCTCCCGGGACTCTGTTAATGCCCACGACCACAGAGGTTGCTTCCAAGTCTCTGCCCATGTTTACGACCACGGAGGTTGTTTTCAAGTCTCTGCCCATGTTCACGACCGCGGAGGTCGTTTCCGAGTCTCTGCACATGTTCACACATGCCCTCAAACCCAACCCCCCCACCCTGGACTCCATCTGGCATCTGTAGCCACCCCTAGATGGGGGGGATATGTCATATTTAGTGTTTTTGTTCATGTCTTGATTCCTTGTCTTTTATTTTGGTAAGTTAGTCCTGTTCATGTCTTCAGGTCCTTTATTTTGGAATTTGTACAGTTACTTCTCTAATCATGTGATTATCCTGTTCCCGCCATGTTTCATGTGTTTTGTTCTCATTGGTTCCTTTGTTTATTAGTCTTGTCTTGTTATTGGTTCAGGTTTCATTGTCTTGTTATCAGTCTGGTATTTTCATTGGTGGTCTTGTTAATTTGTTACCCTTGCCAGAGTATTTATAGCCCTTATGTTTGCCTTTGTCATAGTCAAGTTCAAGTCAAGTTCAGGTTTATGTTTAGTCCTCGTTTATTGTTAGGGTTTTTGGAATTCATGTTTTGTTTAATAAACTGCACTCATCATCTCCATCCTTGCCAGCAATGTTACAGTATTACTGACCTTTACATTTTCTCTCCACATGTGAACCGATTATCATCCTGTTTTTTGGACATGTCTTTTAGGATTTCACAACAAACCTTTGATCGTGGCAATCACCTCCCCACTCGTGTTCTCCTTCGCCGTCCCATCATTCATTTTCACTATATGCCAGCTGATGTAAGAATAAAGAGACGAGACACAAGCATGTAGTCAAGTCAAGCTTTACCGCAAGCTTAATTCAATAATAGGCAGCATGAAAACAGAAAGCGAAATTAACCTTCACATACAGAAATTCCATCTTTCCTTCATTGCAATAATGTTTAACATCGATTAACACGTGGTGCATTATTGCATTAAGGGCCGTTAACAGGTGTTTTGCCCATGACAGAGCATTAGTGGAGCGCTCTTGCAGCAAGAGAAAACAATGACACTAGTATATACAGTTAAAAACAGGGACCTTACTAGTCCTGTGCTGGTCAGATGTGGCTTGTGAATATTCAAATTCATTGTGGTTGATATAACTTGAAATACATATTGTTAAACCACTTCTTTTTTACTGGATGAAGCAACAAATCTGTCTTAATGTTTGATGGACATTGTATAATGTCATCTGCTGAAACTCCAGTAAATAACACATGTAAAAAGTAGCCCACCCCCCCAACATTCATTGTTCGGGTATTAGCCTAGACCTGGTTTTAACACAGGTTTTGGCCTAGATTTAAATTGGACATGACAATTGTCTGACTTCTATTTTAACACCCCTGAATAGATGTTTATTGAAAGCCAAAACAAATATTGAGTACACACAGTTAGAGTCCAGCTTCATCTTCATTTCAGGATGTCCTGTCCATGGATCTTTCTGAACAGATGTAAAACCTAATGTAAATGTGTCTTGTGACAATCTCAAAGTTTTCAAATGTGAACTGAATGTCTCTGTTCATGGAAGACAGACACACAATCAGAGATTACATAGTCTTGATAGTCTGCCCTTTCAGAAGAATCATCTCCCGGGTGAAAATAGAGTGAAGGTCCTGTTATTTAATCCACCAGTGACGGCATGGAGTGTTCTCCCTATGATAAGGTTGTAACTTTGCAGTACATTATTTGAAGTCCATCATCATGCAAAAACAAAACAGAAAAACTGGTGTAGGGTTTCTTGGTTCAGGTTTGGGGAATGTACAATTAATATTAATGATTGTAATCAATGATTAATCATACGGGTTGAACCAGATACCAATACATTCTAAATTGCCCCAAAACAGGGGTTATATAGCCCAACAGTCTGCTTCAGATATATATAGATAATTAAACACAACGAATTATAATTAATTAGGAATATACATCATATACAGACAGGCTGTATTAATCAAACCACTTTGCTCGATAACGCTTGATCAATTCTCCAGAAGGTTTATTCTTAGTATAAGCTTACTTAATCAAAGCACATTAACGTACTTTGATAATATCAGCTCGTAGCTTTAGATCGCACATTAAAGAGGCTTTGCTCTATGACCAACAAACACAGACAATCAAGCGTATAATTGGGTTTAATACAAGGAACTAGGATATATCACTACACTTAAACAAACATAGAACACATTTAACAACAAACATTTAACATAGAACAAACAAAGTAAAACAGGAAGGAAAATAAAGAGATTTTAGAGATAGCAAACTTGTTACAACAGTTAAACCTTAAGAGCCAGCAAGGGAATTACACACTCTAACGCATATGAATTTAAATGGAATAATACTTGCAAAATGGACCTTTGTGTCGCTGAACAAGGCTGCGTGTGTGCGTGAATGTCCTCGTTGCGTCCGTGAGCTGGAGGATATCTGTTGGTGCTTCCGGAGCGTGGATCACTCGCGGGAAGTGCAAAGCATCTTAGGAGTAATGGTTGAAACTGAGAGAGAGTCCTTTCACCCGGAGGATATCGGACTGCTCCAAAAACGTAGAGTGTTGAGCTTTGTCCGAAGACAAGAAAAAGACTGAGATAAACGCCAAATAAAACAAAAGACATGTCTGACGAGAGTAACACGATAAGAAAAAGCAAGAGAGCTTGAAGAGAGATAAAAGCGAGGAGAGAAGACAAAAGAGAATGATTCCACACCAGATCTTGACTTTTAAGGTAGGGAGGTCACGCCTCCTTTGGGAGGAATGACCCAATGTGGCTCCTCAGTTTTGGCGCGAGAAGGTTCCCTTTGTCTTGTCAAGGCTACTCATTTGCCTAATTTATGACAGGGTCCTGGATGTGGTTTGAATCACTCAGAAGATGGTAAAACATAGCAGAATACATTTTAATGTAACCTTATATATATATATATATATATATATATATATTAAGACCCTTTATATAAGCCCTCAGAGTTTAACTACACAACTAAACAATCTTAACTAGTTTGATATAACAGCAGAAATACCCAAGCATAAGGAATAAAACATATTTCCTTAAAATTAAGCCATTTCGTGGTTTTAAATGGTATGAGTGTATAGATTTTCAGTGTGTAGATGGCGATATCACGAGTGTCTCTGGAGAGGCTCTTTGGGTTGTAAAAACGTCAAGAAGCATTCTAACTCCCAGACTTGCTGGCACTACCTGGTGATTTAGATGGAGAGTCACAGGGTGTGGGGGTTTTAGGATCCTTCGCAAAAATGTGTGCATTGCATTCAGAATTAATGAGTTCATGATTTTCCGTTCATACTCTACAGTCCCCCTTTTCGTCGGATGAAGTCCCTGTGGAGATATCATCAGACGACAATCATCACAATGACGGATGGCAGGTGAATCATGAGGGTTTTGTAGCAGGTGGTTATTGGGGCTGTGACCAGCTGCATTTGAGCAAAGTCGTTCTGGAAGACAGTAAACAGCTGTTTCATGGAGTTCACTGTCTGGTTCAGTAGAACGCTGTGAGTGTTGAGAATTACCACCGTTCCTCTCAAGGTCTTGCCGATGGTCTGCAGGGATGCACTCTGTGTGGTGAGTTGCTCTTTTAGCTGTTGTTGGGCGAAAGCAAATGTTGCTTTCAGGTACCGGTGTAACTCGTCGAGGTACTGGTGAGTGGTGCAGGCTGTCACGAGGCTGGAGTCTCCTGGCTGACACAGCAGATGCAGTGGCAGTGTCATCTGCCACGCAGTCATTAGTTCGAAGGGAGACACGCGAGTTGAGTCCTGCTGGGTAGCTCTGAAGGCCATTAGCACCAGCGGGAGTTTTACATCCCAGTCTTTCTGATTGTCAGACACATACTTTTTCAACATACTGACCACGGTTCAATCGTTCCACTTGGCCAGATGAGATTGGATGATGACTGATGTGTAGTTGAACTTGGAGGAGATGTGGTTCATCAGGAGGTATGCCGTGGTCTGGGCAGTGTCGTTGGGTGCTGGAAGACCCTCTACCCACTTTGTGAACTGGCACATGACTGTGAGGAAGTATTTGTTGCCCCTCGTCGACCTGGGCAGAGGTCCTACCCAGTCGATTTGGAGGTCTGACCATGGGAATGTGACTCTTCTGCGTTGCAGTGGAGCTATGTGGTTTGGGTTTGCCGGTTGAAACTGGCAGCAAACCAGGCATTCTCTGACATATTCTGCCACATGTTTCTGCATGCGGGGCCAGTATGCCACTTGCTTTAGTGTCTCATAAGTGGCTCTGGCGTCGTGGTGTCCGGCACATGGCGCGTCGTGGGCATAAATTAGCATGACCCCCCTTAGGCACTGTGGCACCACAAGCCTTGGCGCTGTGATGTCGTCAGGTGCCTACCACCAAAATGTTCTCTATCACACGCAGCATGTGCTTTATGTCATTCAGTCTTTTGAGGCACGGGTTGTCAGTGAGGTCAGACAGTGCCAGAGGGTGCTTGGTGGGGTCTGAGAGGTGGTTCAGAAAAGTCAGTATGGATGTGTCAGAGGCTTGCATGTCCGCTATGTCGTTGTTTGAAATCTGCGGAGCCAGCGTTAGAGGCTGTGAGGGTGGCACTGTTGCAGGGAAAGTTCGTTTGCTACAGGTTATCACTGCAACGTTAAAGGTGGGTGGGTGGGTTGGAGGTGACCATAGAGTCCTGTGTAGTGCGCCAGTCTTGGCAAGGGCATCGGTTTGGTCATTCAAGTCTTTGTCAAGGCCTGGTTGCCTTGAGTGTCCTTTCACCTTCTTCCAGTAAACAATCATGTTGTGATTTCTTGTGATGTCATTACATTCTTGGAACAGGTGTTGGTGTATGATAGGCTTGCTGTTCGAAGTTTTAAAGCCATTTTGTTTCCAGTCGGGCCTGTTTGAGGTCCATAGCGGTGATGAGTCCTTGTTCTGACTCTGGATCAGAGAATTCCCTGATGAAGGCCTGCCGTAGCTGTAGGTAGTCTGATTTGACAGCCTCTGATTGCCGATCCAGGAAGCTGCGCGCGTCGCGACCAGACGTAACTCTTAGCAGGTACAATCTGTCCCAAGTGGTCATGTTGGGAACAGTGTGCAAGTGAAAGTCTATGTCTTGCAGGTAGGCGTGCACGTCGTGGCCTCCTGCAGGATTTGGGGTGAAAGTAGGAATGTTTCTGGCCAGCTTGTCAAGTTCTTTGGGAGCCATGCCGTGGTTGGTGACCAGGATTTTGTGGGCGGGCTCCCACCCTTTTGTTGCTGACGGGGGTTCTTGGAGGCTGGCTGGTGACATTTTGGACAGTGGGCTTTCACCCCCCTTTTCAGCTCTGAGCTCTTGGCTGAAAAACTTGGGCCCACTGGTCAGGGGAAACTCTGTGGTGTGTGTTTCCCCTTTCTGTTCACTTTGCAGTCTATAAGAATGTTTCAGTTCTCTGTGAACAGTGTCAAGTTCGTATTTGAGATGGTCTCTGTGCTGAATAAGTTCAAGGATTTCAGTTCAGGCCGTGTTGAGGTGCTTTTCACAGGCTTTTGCTTTAGCATCTCTTTCTTTTAGTTCAATCTCTGCTCTTGCAAGGAGAGACTCGCCTTGTTGCAGCTTTTCGTCGAGTTCCTCTCTGGCTTTTCTCTCCGACTGTTCTCTTTGGTCTGTGTCTAGGAGAACATTTTCCAGGGCATTTTGAAGTCTCTCTACTTCCTTTTGTAGCTCTGGGTCCGTTTCATCCCCTTCCTCGCGCTGTTCCTCGGTCTCGAGGCGTAGCTGATCTAGGCGAGAGAAAGACAGCACACACAAAGAGGCCAATGCAAGTACGTGTAGGGTTAGCGAGCTACAATGATGTGGCTTATTATAAGCCATAATTTTGACTAACTGGTGCAGACAGTTAGACAGTTAGGTGGGCCGAATTTCACGGGTCAGTGTAGGTCAAAATAAAGCATTTGACAAGGCGGCAGCCCAAAAGGGTCATCTGATGATGCGGGCTGCTTGTTTGTCCCTTTATTCAGTTTTCCTTGATGGCTCTTGTAGGCTCTGTCTTAATGTGAACTGGAAGTACACAACACGACAGAACAGAACAGCAGAATAGAATAGAACACAATTAAACTGCGAAAAGAGGCGGCATGGAATAAAATTGAACAAAATAATGTTAGGAATAGATAGGCAGGAGAAAAAGGGCCTAAGTCTACTACCACTGCTAGGGCTTATGATAGGACCAACAGGGTGGGGCGCTATCGAGGTATAAACCCTAGGAAGATGGTGTGGCTTAGGGGAGAGAAAGAAAAGAAATGGGTTAAACACTTAAATGACCGGGGGAATATTTAATAATATGTGGCCTATACTGGTGGATGGATTTTACCTTATTTTAGTTTGCCTGGGTTGAATTGAGGTCACACTACTGGGGACCAGCGCGCAGTCAATCTTTCCAATGGTCCCAAACACTTGACCGCAGTGTCCCCGGGCCCTCTGCTACTATCACGGTGCGCCCTCTCAAACAACTTGACTTTAAACACAACCGGCAGCACCAAGGTGTCAACTGCCAGACGGCACAACAAGATTGGATTTTCCCTAGAACCCTCAAAAGAGTGGCCCCTCTTCAGGCCTTGGTTTAGGTAATTATTCCAAACTTGCCCTGTGTGTCGACTGACGGGGTTGACTTTCCTTTGCTGATGTCATTGCGTGCCGCACCAGTGAAAAGAGACAGAAGAGTCCGAGACTTACATACGGCCAGCGTCGGTAACGCCGGTCGGATAAACCAGCTCGCTGGGAACCAACCAGAGATGACAGTCAAATCACCACAGCACACTAGGGAATTCTACGTACAAATACAGAACAGGATTTAGCAAGTGAAACTTAAAGTGAATTAAGGCTTCCTTGTTTAAACCAAATTGAGTAATTATGTGTGTAGAAATAACAAGCAAAAGGCTTTACCAAATAATGATAAACAAAAAGGAATTTTGACAAGGATGTTAATTATCAAAACAATCTAACCACAAGAAAAACAGAATTAAACAAGGCAGGATGAACAGACACTCTTAATTTTAATAAAATTTAAACTTGTTAAACTCGATTCAAATAAGCGTGTACAGGGACGTTAAGTAACAGAATAATAACTGATAGTAGTAAGAGCAAAGGAGTAATAACAAGTATTAATCACCAAAAAGGGAAGATAATTGAAAAGGAAAGAACAAACAGGAATAGATGGTAAACAATTCCAAAATGAAATAAAAGGAGGAAAAGAGAGATAAGCCGACTTAGCAGGGAATGCCACAAAGGCGTGCTCCCCCCAAGTGGGATATCAGCAGCTGTACTGAGACACTTAATTCAATTTTAAGTTCAGAAATGATTTTTTTTTTCAACCAAAATTCAACCAAGTGTATTCAGTCAGAGAGGCGGGGAAGTTTTGCTAAACCCAAATACTTGTAGTAACAAATTCAACAAATGAAAATGTTTATAACAGTAAACAAAACAAAACAAAAAAAACCATAGCCAAAGAAAGCAATGAAAAGGGCTGTTCAGATAACTAGCAAAGGAAAATAAATGGAAGGGAGTAGACCTATTTCGAGAACGTCCACACGATGGCGGTGTTGCGCTCACGCAGGATGAAGTGAAGGGTTCCGCTGGAGGTTGCCCTATAGTGTTAGTCAGCGGTGTTACACCCTATACTTCAGTGTGACTCAAATCTGGGCTCGTGTTACGCCCTGATTGTCTGCACCATCACAGGTGAAGTTTTAAATCTCGGTGGATTCGTTTGTGCCAGTTTCCTGCACACAAGTGTGTGTGGCAGGATTTTTCTTCGCTGCCAACACACAATAAATAAATATATACACAACAGGGTTTCTTCGCTGTTGTTTTATCACTTGATCAAGGTTCAAAGACTCCCGTATACGATTCCCAATCAGATACTGGCTTGACGCGTTTTCTGATTAGGTCTGCAAAAAGTTTGCATCAGTTAGCTAGGCTGACTTTAACTTTTAGGGAGTAGTCGTTGTAGTCGATTATTAGGCTACCGAAATAACCACGTTCAATCTTAACGACACAAATAAGGCCTTTACCTGTTTGGGGAAACTCGCCCATAACAGTTTTAGATCACGCTGAAAGAAGAGACTCGTTCTAGACAGGTGATTTCAATAATACTACAATAAAATGTCCCACAGCAAAGAGATTTCTTCGTCTTTACCGGAACAATTTAGTATTATGGACTGCAGTTTATTGTGGCAATCAACAGTGGCAAAAATAAATGTTGACATATATTTAGCCGCTGTTAAATGCTGAACTGAGAATCGGCTTTGTGCCTTTCAGTTCGGCGCACTCGCGTACAGTATTAACAACAAAAATACACAAAATTGACAATGCATTAGTTCACAAAACAAAGCTTAAAATGTACCCGCATTATTCTCCACCATTATGTAGGGTTTCTTGGTTCAGGTTTGGGGAATGTACAATTAATATTAATGATTGTAATCAATGATTAATCATACGGTTTGAACCAGATACCAATACATTCTAAATTGCCCCAAAACAGGGGTTATATAGCCCAACAGTTTGCTTCAGATATATATAGATAATTAAACACAACGAATTATAATTAATTAGGAATATACATCATATACAGACAGGCTGTATTAATTTTCAGAACACCTTAATAGAATTAACCCGTACCGCAACCAACCAGTTCGTCCAGCAAACCACTTTGCTCGATAACTCTTGATCAATTCTCCAGAAGGTTTATTCTTAGTATAAGCTTACTTAATCAAAGCACGTTAACTTACTTTGATAATATCAGCTCGTAGCTTTAGATCGCACATTAATTAGGCTTTGCTCTATGACCAACAAACACAGAACACATTTAACAACAAACATTTAACATAGAACAAACAAAGTAAAATCAGTAAGGAAAATAAAGAGATTTTAGAGATAGCAAACTTGTTACAACAGTTAAACCTTAAGAGCCAGCAAGGGAATTACACACTCTAACGCATTTGAATTTAGATGGAATAATACTTGCAAAATGGACCTTTGTGTCGCTGAACAAGGCTGCGTGTGTGCGTGAATGTCCTCATTGCGTCCGTGAGCTGGAGGATATCTGTTGGTGCTTCCGGAGCGTGGATCGCTCGCGGGAAGTGCAAAGCATCTTAGGAGTAATGGTTGAAACTGAGAGAGAGTCCTTTCACCCGGAGGATATCGGACTGCTCCAAAAACGTAGAGTGTTGAGCTTTGTCCGAAGACAAGAAAAAGACTGAGATAAACGCCAAATAAAACAAAAGACATGTCTGACGAGAGTAACACGATAAGAAAAAGCAAGAGAGCTTGAAGAGAGATAAAAGCGAGGAGAGAAGACAAAAGAGAATGATTCCACACCAGATCTTGACTTTTAAGGTAGGGAGGTCACGCCTCCTTTGGGAGGAATGACCCAATGAGGCTCCTCAGTTTTGGCGAGAGAAGGTTCCCTTTATCTTGTCAAGGCTACTCATTTGCCTAATTTATGACAGGGTCCTGGATGTGGTTTGAATCACTCAAAAGATGGTAAAACATAGCAGAATACATTTTAATGTAACCTTATATATATATTCAGCTAGGGCGAGTCGTAAGGTTTAATTTGATACCAAGAAACTTGTATTTGGTACACTTAAAAGTGAATATATATTTTAAGACCCTTTATATAAGCCCTCAGAGTTTAACTACACAACTAAACAATCTTAACTAGTTTGATATAACAGCAGAAATACCCAAGCATACGGGAATAAAACATATTTCCTTAAAAATAAGCCATTTCGTGGTTTTAAATGGTATGAGTGTATAGATTTTCAGTGTGTAGATGGCGATATCACGAGTGTCTCTGGAGAGGTTCTTTGGGTTGTAAAAACGTCAAGAAGCATTCTAACTCCCAGACTTGCTGGCACTACCTGGTGATTTAGATGGAGAGTCACAGGGTGTGGGGGTTTTAGGATCCTTCGCAAAAATGTGTGCATTGCATTCAGAATTAATGAGTTCATGATTTTCCGTTCATACTCTACACTGGAGATTTTCTTCACTTTGAAAAACAAATGTAGTTCAGCCTTGTTGGAATTGGACTTATTTTGACTCACTTGCAAACTCCAGAAAAAGAAAAAAAGACCATCTAGTGACTAAACTGTAGTCTGGTGTAAGCTAATCTTCACTTAGCAACCACCAACCATATCTATAGCATGAGGTTTGCCCCCAAGTCACTAAAAGACAAGGTTCTTCCTCAAGACTCCATCCTACAGCAATTTGCCAATCTCAACCAATTTTAAAGTTAGGTAAAAAGTCAATTTAAAGTCAACTTATCCATTTTAGATCGTGCCTAACAATTTTACAGCTGAAACTAAAGAATAAGCAAGGGTGCTTTCACACATAGTTTGACTGCTTGGATCGAACCAGAGTTTGTTTCCTCCCCCTGTACTCGCTGATCTCTGTTCACATTTAATAATTTGGGTCCGAACAGCAGACCGATTGTATCATCAACATGAGTACAAGCGGCAGATGTTGACCACTGTAAATAAGTAACAACTTAAGAAGACATCAGATTCACTGTGTTATTAAAGTATTTTATTAAAGTATTCTTTGTTTTTAACCACCAAAACTTTACATGCACAGTACAACACTAGTGTTTGTCTCCCACGGATACATTAATGTGAAGAATGTGAGCTTCTCTCTCAGGGGGAATTATTTGGAGACAATCAGGTATAAGAAATGCATTAAACCAGGGGTACTTAATAGGCAGACTGTGGTCCGGATCCAAAACGAGAGACAATTCAAACAGGATGGAGATCTAAATCTTTGCGCTAGTTATCTGACATCTGGCCAAGTGATTGTGTAAGCATACATGCATATATGCACAGAGCAGAAATAAAGCACACTCAGCGCTAAAAGAGAAATATTTCTCTCTAGACAGGGAATAAAGCACCTCTAGCACTACGCGATTATTCCCTAGCGCTGGACATGCTTTTATTCCTGCTATATCTCCCCGCTATAGAGGCACCGCATAAAGCCTAATTTACTGTACCTAGTTGCAGGTGTGCAACACTACAGATACTGGCATCTTTCACTTAAACAAACTGCAGAAAACAAAAATGAAGCATTGTGAAACTATCTTTATCTGTCTGAGATGTGATTCAGACGGTTCAGCTAAGCCTGGTCTGTGTTAGGACAAGTTAACCTGCGCCTTTAGACAATAACACATTTTCTGTCTAAATGTAGCTTCATTAATCAGCATGTTACAAGCATTTCGTAATAAACAAACAGATTTTTGTTCTAATTTTGTGAAAATTAATCAGATGTCATCTTGGCATGGGTGGTAAGGAAAGCCTATTTATACATAAATTAAGCAAACCGCTATTTAATGCTTCACTGTTGTTATGCAAATTGTTTGTTTTTTAGTAGATTCTCACTTTAAGGAAAATATATAAATTGTCCATTCAGACTTTTACATTTTTATATATACATATATAAACAGGACACCCCTGAACCCCCATACAGTGTTTTTTGTCTCTGTCAAAAGGCCTCTATGTACCATATATTCTGAATGTAAAAATATTTAAACACAAAAACCTTCAAAATTAACTGTTGATCTTATCTTTTAATATTCATATCCAAGTGCCCTTGACTGATGATTTGTTGCGGTGTCCGGTACATGCTTTGTGTACCTAATTGGACCGCACGCAGAACTTTAGACGTTCTGAGCAGCTCTTTGTCTGCTTCGGCGGACAGCGGAAAGGGAACGCTGTCTCCAAACAGAGGCTCTCACATTGGGTTGGATGCCATTTCATTGGGCTATCGCACCCAGGCTGTGCCCCCCCCTTGCGGGTACGAGCACACTTAACAAGGAGTGTTGCGTCCTCATGGGCACTGGCCAGAGGCACCACCATGGCAGACATATGCAGAGCAGCGGGTTGGGCAACACTTAATACCTTTGCGAGATTCTACAATCTCAGGGGAGAGTCAATCTCGTCCCGTGTTTTCTCAGGTCAGAGTCGGTAGAACTCGGTAACACGCTGACGGATGGACCGGGTGAATCGCTTGCACCTAGCACCTTTTCCCTCGGCTGAGGCAATACCGTGCGCTTTTTCTCCTAGGAGAGCCCACTTACTCGGCTCCCTGGATGATTCCTCCCTAGCCCTGTGGGTCCGCAATTCGGCGGAGGAATTCGCCGACCCAATCCACTGCGGGTACTCAAATCTAACCTGTACTGGAATAGGTGCTCCGCAGGTTAGGGCTCCTACATGGACGTTCCGCCCGTGTGTATTTTCCACGGTACAGTCTCCTTACGAGTGACCCTCATCTCCCTTGGGCAGTTCCCGCTGCCCCCCGGTCGCCGTGTCTGTAGCAACTCCTCCCTCCGAAGAGGCGGGATCGACCACTTCCCACATGTGACCTGAAAGCCCATGTGGTGTATTTTGCCACTTTTACCTCCCCCTCTCTGGGCGGGTGTGGTCTCTGCAGGGTCTTTTCCCCCTGAAAGAATAGGAAACTGGGTAAGACCCCCTTCCCACGAAGTGTGTAAGGGCCCCAGCCGTTTTGCTGTATGTGAGAAACATAGAGAGCAAAGAGGCCCGGCTAGGATCGGCCCGTTCCCATGTTGTCAAGCGTCGCCTTGTTCCCCTGTCTAGGGTAACTATAAGGGTTTCCGTCGACTTTATGGAGCATTGGGGAAGGGTACGTGCAGTCTGATACAGCTGGTTGTTTTGGCACATCAAGTACCTGCCCGCTCCTGTGTCAGCAGTACACATACACGAGCCACTGTTGTGGCCGGACCATTTCCGGCTCCTCAGCAAATTCCTGAATTTCTCCGCCTTTATACCCGTATGTCGGGGGGCAGGACATGCAAATTCTGTCTGCCAACTCCTCATTGGCCTTTTTTCATAGTTCAGAGGTATATTCAGTGCTCAAGAGAGACCCCTAGTGTCGCTTCTTCGACACAACATCTCGTTCCCTCCATCAGGGAACGGAGGTTACATCCGTAACCTAGATGTAATATGAAGACAATGAACCACCTTAACCTGGATAAGACCATGCCTGCTGCTTGAGGAAGAACCATGCACCTGCTCTAGTATTGCATAACTCACCTCATTTGAAAGAGGATAATCCAGGTCTTGTTCCCAATTAGTTTTTATGTTGAGTACTTGCAAATATATATCACCTATCACATTATTTATCCAGGAAATAGCTCATGTATGGGTTGGTTTCACAGATAAAATGATATCCACAGAGCAGGACTGCTTTATAGTAGGAAATAAGTTATAATTCTTCTGCACAATATGCCTAATCTGGAGATATCTGAAAAGAGTTGTTCAGAGTGAATTTCTAATAGCCCAACAACATATAAATCCTTAACTTCACAAATTCAATTTGAGTTCCATTCACAGAAAGATTGATAAAATTTGGCTGGGATAAAAATTTAATAACAAATTATAGGCACCATTATTTTGTAATCATTCATGTTAATGACCATCATCATTAGATTTGTCTTCTTCGACCCAGTCAATAAACTTCTGTATGTTTATGGCTCAGTAGAAGTTTAAAAGACTAGGCAGGGCCAAGCACTAGGCCAAGATTTAGATCAACTATAGAAAGAGGTAATGTGCTCCAACGATACAGTATATCTTGTTTACATCTGTCAATGAGCGGGGGAAAACTGTATTTACTGAAAAGGGCTTATAACTGTGATACTTAAATATTTGTGTGTGGTGTATACAGTATATGTAAATGTGTATGTACACTTTTGGAGTGCTGACGTCACTGGACTTCCTGTTGCTGATGGCACGCTGCACTAGTGTTTGTGTTTGTAGCCTGCTTAGCATTGCTTTTTCTTATTCTCATACGTTCATCGTTTTTATGCTCTGTCACTTTACCGCATGTTTCAGGTTTTTCAGTTTTTCTACTGTTTAATCTGCGTGTATTTTACCTTTTGCTGCTGGCGCCTAGCTCGAGTCTGTGCTTATAGCCTGCTATTTTTTTTAGCATCGATTAAATATGTTTTCAGCCTTTAATCCTTAACATCTGCCATTTTTCAGCACGCGTCGAGTTTTCCCTTGTTTTATTCTCTTATCGCGATTCAACTGTGCGCATATTCCACCTGCATCCGCTTTCTATTTTTATTGTGATTAAACTGCGTGCATTTTTCAGCGCGCAACCCATCTCTCTCCTCTGTGCTACACAGATTGCATCGATCTCAAAGCACCGCTTAATAAGAACAACCAACAACAAACAATTGCATGAGGGATTCACATCAATCTCAAACCCTCACCACTCAGGAACAACCAACAACAACAAACAAACAATTTGCGGTAAGTCATGGCATCCGCTCACGTTATTTCTTCCTGCATTGCATGTCACATCTTCACGAACCCCGCTCCTCTGCCCCATCTCCGCTTCCGCGAGCACGCACACATGCACTCCGCGAGCGTGCTCGCTTCCCACTCCCTCGCTCCGCCCCCTTGAACTCGTACGCTCTTTTTCCTCCCTCAGGCTTCCACGCCTGGTTTTGCTATTACGAGCTCTCGCTCGTAAACTCTCTCCCCCCTCTGACTCATGCTCGCTTCTCACGCGCTTCAGCCAGAACATTATGACCACCTGCACTCACGCGCTTCCAATCCCCACACATTGTATACACCTGCACTCGTCCCTATCACCTGTCATTGTTTACACCTGCACTCGCCCCTATAAATACACCATCCTTCCGTTTGTATCCCGTTGGTTATTGTATTTAGATTCCCGTGTTTTGCCCCCGCTAGTCTCGTCTAGTTTTGACCCCCCTGTGATTCGTTTCCTCTTAGCTTGCCAGCTCCCCATTCCTCTCGTTCCCCTGTCTCTGTTCCCGCTAGTCTCGTCTTGTTCTTCGCCCTAGTTAGTATATACATCCTGTTTATCCCGGCTTTGACCCCCTTGCTTTCCTTGACCACTCTTTTGCTATTGCCCTATTGTTATATCCTGATTCCCCGGCTCTCGACTCTATGCTTTCCCTGACCATTCTCCCGCTGGATTTGCCTTATTGTACCTTCGCCTGCTTTTTATTTAAATAAAGCAGTTCATTGACTGACATTGTGACTGTCTCATCTTGTGTGTTTGTGAGGGTTACACACATGTTTATAATAGCCTCCTCCGTCAGAAGTGAGGGATTCACATGTGATAAATGTGAGGAATTAGTCAGGCTGACGGATAAGGTTAATGAGTTAAAGACACGCATCCAAATGCTAGTGGAGGTCAGTGAGAAAATGAAGCCGGTAGAAAATCACTGACATCAAATCACATTTACAAGTGCTGGCTAATGCTAAATTTAGATTTTCTAAAATTGTTATTCATGTCGGCACAGACGATGTCCGGTTTCTCCAGTCGGAGATCACTAAAGATAATGATAAGGAGGTGTGCGAATTTGCAAAAACGATGTCAGACACTGTAATATGCTCTGGTCCCCTCCTTGCTCGTCGTGGTGACGAGGTTTATAGTAGATTAGTGTTACTGAATGGCTGGATGTCTGAGTGGTGTCTGAAGAATAGAATAGGATTTATAGACAATTGGAAAAGTTTTTGGGATATATCTGACCTGCTAAAGAGAGACAGACATCCCACCAGGGAAGGTGCCGCTCTCCTCTCTAGTAATTTGGCTCATAGTCTTAATAATGATAGTATTTGACTAACTGGGGCACAGGTCAGGAAGGAGACAAACTGGCTAATCTGAACGTCTGCTAGCTGCCTTGAGACGTCACACAGGTTACATAAACTACAACACATAGAGACTGTATCACCAAGATATATCATAGAGACTGTGTCTGTTCCCCGAACTACCAACCACAAAACCCTCACTAAATAATTTAGAAAAAATGTGATTAAAGTAAAACTTGAACAAAACAAACTAATGAAAGATAAGCATCACATAAAAATAGGGCTACTAAACATTAGATCTCTTTCTACCAAAGCACTAATTGTTAATGAAATAATCAATAATTGGATGCGCTCTGTTTGACTGAAACCTATCTTAAACCAGATGAATATATTCATTTAAATGAATCTACTCCCCCAGGTTATTGTTATAAACATGAGCCTCGTCTGAAGGGTCGAGGAGGAGGCGTTGCTACAATTTACAGTGAAGTGTTTGGTGTTACTCAGAGGGCAGGATATAAATGTAAGTCTTTTGAACTAATAATGCTTAATGTGACACCGTCAGATATAAATAAAAAAAACTATGTTGTATTTTACCCTTGCTACAGTATAAAGATATCCCGGATCTTACTCTGATTTCCTTAGTGAATTTGCAACGTAGATAGAGCTTTAATTGTTGGTGACTTCAACATTCACATAGATAATGAAAATGGCACATTGGGATTAGCATTTATCGATATTCTCAACTCGCTTTGAGTCCGACAAAATGTAATGGGACCAACTCATCGCCATTGTAAGGATGATGTTGGCTGAGTGGATTCCATTTGCGGATATTTATTGGAAGGTTGAACAAACAATTCAAACAGTATTCTTTAAATGTAATCAGGTCACAGGCTTGGGTCAAAACACTGAAAAATCGGTCCACAGGCAAACATATCCAAAACAGTAATCCAGAGAGGTAAATCCAGTAAACGTACGCAATAGTCATAACAATAGTCAAAAGGCAGAGAAACAAACGCTTGATAAGGCAGATAACTGGCAATACTTCGCAAAGATAAACTATGAGCACATGGCTTATATACACAGTGAATGTTCAAACAGGAACTGATGTGGCAGGAACAGGAAGTGACAAAAGGTCAATATTCAGATGTTCAGATGTTACAGCCATAATCATATGCTAGATTTAATTCTGTGATATATAGAGTTGATGTTGATAATATTGAAATTCTGCAGCAGAGCGATGACATCACGGATCATTACCTTGTCTCTTGTATGCTGCGATCAGCTAATGTAAATCAATCTACACCACGCTATCGTTCAGGTAGAACTATTCTTTTAACAACTAAAGATAGCTTCACTAATAATCTTCCAGATCTATCTCATACACTCAATAAACCCCAAAGCCCAGAAGAACTTGATGAAATAACAACAAATATAAATACAGTCTTCTCTAGCACTCTTGATAGTGTCGCCCGCCTTCGATTAAAGAAAATTAAAGTAATAAGCCCTGCACCATGGTACAATGATCACACTCATGCGCTCAAGAGAGCAGCTTGGAAAATGGAGCGCATGTGGAAGAATACAAAATTAGAAGTATTTTGTGGTTTATAGAATGATAGTGTCTGTAGCTACAGACAGGCACTGAAAGCTGCCAGGTCAGCATATTTTTTCAGAGTTATGCAATCATCTGTCATAGCACCTCAGAAAACAGTGTCTAATAATTTTCCTCACGTGCAACATCCATCCTTCACTGTCATGGGTCAAGAAGAGCTAACAAAACTAAACGAAATGTAACGCATATTAATATTCATGAGTAATATTCACAATGTTAAGTATGTATTTCACTTATCCTTCTTGTTCATTTTTATTTATTTTACTTTACACTAATTTGGTTAAGAAAATATTGTAATTTAGTTTTGGACATTGTTAATGTTTATTTGGGGAAATAAGTTTTGATTTATTTGAGCTGACGTTGTGACGTCATTGCCGTTCAACTTACGCTGCGTCCTCAGACTGCTTAGAGCATGCTGAGGAGAGGTAAGCGGTTATAGGTGCTCTTACAATATAAGCCTATAAAAGTTTTCAGGAGTTTGATTAAGTTCATAATTTGCAGTAATATTATTGTTAAAATTGTTAAACATGTCTTAGGAAGTGTTTAATTAATGGATGGATAGGATTCGATGTTTTATCATCGAGTACAGCAGTTGAGTATGGTTGTGTGTGCGTTAACAAAACGTGGTGATTTTAACTGACTGATTAACTGGTTTTCAATCTGTGCAGGTGATAAAATCACAGCGAAAACCATTTCTCATTGCTGTATTCTCTTTAATCTATCCAGGTATGGTTTATATTTTTCAATATTTCAAGTATATTTCATTTTGTATTAATTTGTCTGTTTTCTAATCTATGATTGGTTTAAGATTTGTTGTAAAAGGTTATATTGTATGTTATTATAATGGGCTGTGATAATTTATTTTGTATGTAGTGGTTGTAATATGTTTTATACACTGTAATTTTGATATGTTATCAATACTGTGATGTTAGTCGAGAGACTGCTTAGAGCATGCTGAGGAGAGTACCATCTACATGGCTCATTGATATTAAATCTCCAGTGAAGCAGCAGTTCCAGTGTCACGAGTCTTCTTACAAATCAAACACAACGCAGAGCGTAACGGTAGCCAGAGGGCGCCGGTTACAGAAACATCAAAAGCCACGATATGTTTGTTAGATCCAATACCAACTAGGTTCTTAAAAGAGGTATCTCCTATAATTTCAGAACCTCTTCTTAATATTATTAATTCCTCGCTATCCTTAGGACATGTCCCAAGAAACTTTAAAATGGCAGTTATCAAACTGCTTATTAATAACCACAACTTGATCCTGGAGAACTTGCTAATTATAGACCGATTTTAAATCTCCCGTTTATGTTGAAAATACTAGAAGAGGAAGTAACCTCCCAAATATGTTCATTTTTACAGAGAAATAGTATATATGAAGAATTTCAGTCAGTATTTAGGCTTCATCACAGTACAGAGACTGCACTTATCAGAGTTACAAATGAGTTGCTCTTATCATCTGACCATGGCTGCATTTAACTTTTTTTGCTTTTAGATCTTAGAGATGCATTCAACACCATAGATCACGACATTCTCTTGAATAGGCTAGAGAATTATGTTGGCATCTGTAGAGTTGCATAGGCATGGTATAAGTCATATTTAGCAGACCGCTACAACTTTGTCTATGTAAATGAGGAATTGTCAAACCAAACTAAAGTAAAATATGGAGTGCCACAGGGATCAGTTTTAGGGCCTCTGCTTTTCTCCATGTATATGCTTCCCCTGGGAGATATTATCAGGAATCGTGGAATAAGTTTCCACTGCTATGCCGACGATACACAACTTTATATTTCTTCAAAACCTGATGAGATTTCACAATTCTCCAAATTAGCAGAGTGTATCAATGAAATAAAAGATTGGATGGCCAGAAATTTCCTTCTACTCAATTCCGACAAAATTATTGGACCAAAAAACTCTAAAATATAATTTGAATATCGATGGATGTACTTTTACATCATCTTCAACAGCGAAGAACTTAGGTGTTATATTTGATACCAATCTGTCCTTTGAAAATCAAATTACCAATGTTTGTAGAACAACATTCTTCCACCTAAGAAATATTGCTAAATTATGGCACATGCTATCTGTTGCTGATGCCGAAAAACTAATTAATGTGTTCATGACCTCAAGACTAGATTAATGTAATGCATTACTGGGAGGATGTCCAGCAAGATTAATAAATAAACTTCAATTGGTTCAAAATGCAGCAGCCAGAGTGCTAATGAGAACCAAGAAATATGATCATATTTGCCCCGTTTTATCATCGTTACATTGGCTACCTGTTAAATTCCATATTAATTTTAAAATTCTGTTAACTACATACAAAGCTTTGAATGGTCTAGCTCCGCAGTACTTAAGTGACCTTCAATCACGCTATATTCCACCACGTTCATTACGATTGCAAAATTCGGGCCTTTTAATAGTTCCTAGAATATCAAAATCCACAAAAGGCGGTATATCCTTTTCATATTTGGCTCATATTAGTTAGTCATATGACTTGCACTATACATAGGTAATATTGGCATTATATTCATGATGTTAGCCAGAGAGTAACTGGCCCCCACAGTGAGCCTGGTTTCTCCCAAGGTTATTTTTCTCCCATTAACCAATGTCTTATTTAGATTTGTGTTCCTTGCCACAGTCACCTTCGGCTTGCTCACTGGGGTTATAAATACAATTATTATTTAATTATTTATTTTTAAACACAATTAAAAAATGTATTTTAAAATGCAACATTACTCTCTAAAAAGGGATAGCTGACATGCGGGTGTTGAGTGGGTACCCCTGCATTAAATGATTTAAATTGCGACCAGGAGCCTGCAAAGACGCAAATTATTCATCATCATACCAGGAGCTCCTCCAAGCCCAGGTCGAGGATCGGCAGGCCTTTCGGAGCTGGCTAGCTCCAGGCGTATCCTCCGCTGCAATCCCGGAGGCAGCGAAGAAGCCGCACATCCTACTCTCCAAGATGGGCCCCCAGGATGAACAGGAGGCATTTCTGGGCATCTTCGAGCAGTCAGCCACCGCCTCCGGCTGGCCACGAGCACAGTGGGTCCTCCACTTGCTGCTTTTGGCACATCATCTGCCAGCTGAGGACCACCTGAACTACGTGAAGCTGAAGACTACTGTCCTGCAAAGGGTTGGCTGCACCCCAGATAAACACTGTCAGCGGTTCCACTCCCTCACGCTGAGCGAAGTCAGCCGCACATTTGCATTTGTCCAGTAGCACCGTGATGCCTTCCAAAGATGGGTGCTAGCCAGAGAAGACCCTGGAGTGGAAGATGTCATCAAGTTGATGGTGCTGGAGCAGCTGACAGTACGCCTGCTACAAAAACACATGGAATGTGGCCAGTGCCATCGCCCCACGTTGGTGGATGATGCCACCCAGCTGACCGAAGCCCACATGGTGGCTTACCCAAGTGAACGCCCAGATATCATACTTCCACCTGCCCAGTTGCGCACTTTTTTGGGGTTTCCATTAGCCCCACCCACCTCAGCGATCTAGGAAGGCTCTCAGATGCTGCATATGCTTCTGCCAATCATTACTGTATGTAATGATATCATCTAAGTAGGCAGCGGCATATGCAGCATGTGGCTGGAGGATCTTATCCATGAGGCGCTGGAACGTGGCGGGAACCACGAACAAACCAAACAGAAGAGTGATGAATTGGTGTAGTCTGAACGGTGTGGAAAAGGAAATTTTTTCTTGGGATAATAGAATTAAGGGGATCTGCCAATATCCCTTAGTTAAATGCAGTCAAATAAAATTGAGCTGCACCCAACCGATCGAGCAGTTCATCAATTCGGGGTATTGGGTATGCATAAAATTTAAACACTACGTTGAATTTCCGATAATCAACACAGAACCGGACTGACCCGTCACTCTTAGGTACAAGAACAACCAGGCTTGCCCAATCGCGAAGCGATTCTTCTATTACCCAATCTCGACCATTGCCTCTAATTCATCCTGTCTTCTTCAGGAGGAGGTGTGGCTTCATCGCTTCATCCGCCTGGAGCTAGCCAGTTCCTTTAGAGCCTGCTGATCCTCGGCCTGGGCCTAGAGGAGCTCCTGGAAATGTCTCTCCTTGGCGAGCAGGGCTTGGTGATGGGTCTCCTTAATGCTAGCCAGGGCTCGGATGACTTTGCCCAGTGGAGAGGTGTCCATGGCGACCAGTCTTCCTTCGATTCCCGGGTTTTGGCACCAGTGTAAGAGTTTCAGCAAGAAGGAAGCGGGGAGCGGGGTGGCCGACCAGGCAGAACAGCTTTTATTCAAGCATTTTCAGCTTCATAAACAAAGGACAGGCTTTTCATCTTCACAAATAAATATTTAGCTTCACAAATAAAGATAGGTATTTCAGCTTCATGCAACTCTCCCCTCCTCACTGGCGTTCTTGGCGGCTTTTAAAGCCCATCTGCTTCATCACTGTAACGAGACACAGGTGTTACGCATCATTAATCACCAGATGATGGCCCTTACCACTTCCTCTCTCTCCAGTGACAGACACATGACCACGTCCCTCTCCACAATATGTAACAAGTTGCTTTTTTGTGTCTAAAACAGATTAATAATGTACGTTTTGGTCTTCCAAAATAGTGACACATGGGGCTCTCGCACAACACCTTGGGAGTGAAAACGGGTTGAGTATACATGTATGTGTGTGACTACTTCACATCTAAATGTTTTCATGCAACTGATTTAGAAACATAATCCATTCAAGCCTTGGTATTAAAATAATAATAATCACTTTTGGTTTTGGTTAATGTTGCAGCCTGAAGATCTGAACACTCTGATCATTGTGGTCTGGTATGAAAACTTCAGGGAATGAAAAATAAAATAAAGTCCCACTTTCTGCCATTTCCTCAAAACTGACAAACTCTCCTCTGCTGATCTGATATTTACTGTATTTGTTAATCAAATCAACATACACGTGCTGTAACATACAGACTGTCTCTTGTTTATCTCTGAACCTGTCTGTCTCCAGGTCTGTTGGGTGAACACATACGCACACAGAGACACAATGTTTCATTACTTTTCTCTGCTCAACACATCCGTAAAACAATGACGATGCAAATATGATTCAGACACACAGTGTGAACAGAACAACATCAGCGTCATTATCAGCTGGAATCAGGACAGAAACGGGTGAAAACAGGAGGTAAGAAGAACTTTTCTGTTTGTTATTGATCATTATTATTTATTTTAGTGGGAAATAATTCTTTATTTATAGGAGAAACAAGGGCTAGTTGTCACAAGGCCAATATCTGAAGTCAGAAGTCCCATTACACAAATGTGTTTTCTCTAGCGGTGCTTTTGTATGTTGATTTCAAACACCTCGTTCAAAACTGCCTTCAAAACATTAACTTAAAAACTAAAAATGAGAATATTTGTTAACTTCAAGATCATCATATTTTTGCTGTAGCTGTTGGGTAAATAACATAATGAAGGGAGAATTTGACTGGAAGATTCAACTGTGTTCCTAAGACAAAAATATTTTCATTCATTTCAATTTGTCGCTGGTTTCACATCTTATGCAGTTTTTTTATATTTTTGTACACAGTCTTTAACATTTTGCTGTTTTGATTAAAGGTGCAGTATGTAACATTTTACGCTTAATATTTGTCTTTTTTTGCCAATGTGTGAACGGCTTGTAATGCAACTTAAACAATGTGGCCTTCCCGGACTTCCTAGGTTGCTTATTAAAGCCTGTAGTCTGATTTTCATGCTCCCGAGAGACTCAGTGCTTCTCTTCCGCTATTCAACAGCGTCAACAAACTGCAACACTAGATAACGTTATCTTAGAGATGAATCCAGCAAACGTCTGGCTCCCAACACAACACCGACTCCTAAACAAACTCAGAGTAACAAAACAACATTTCACGTGATCGTGAAACTACAGTGAACATCGGCAGGGCATTTGATTCCTGGAGGGACCTTCGACCCTGAATTGGCATTCTTCTTATTGTACAGGTGAAATATAGTGCCATAAGGATTGATCTGTGTCATTTTAGCTCACTTGATCTTGCCTGCACATTAACTGTCATAATGTTAATCTGTAATTATTCAGCAAAGCAAACTACAATAACACATGCAATGAATGCTAGGCAATGTTCAAGATAATGCAAAAAGACCCATTCATTAATGTAACGTAACTTATACAGAAATATAGACAATCTATTATTATAAAACAACAGTGCATCGATATATCAAAATGACAGTTTATAATACTGAATTGTGTCAACATATTTATAATGTCTATTTTATAAACTGTCCTCAAATGTAATATACAGTATCAAAGTTTCAGTAAAACAATCATAACTGTGTAATTATAATGATATCATCTGTCAGCATGATGCCGGTGAATCACGTTGTCTCTTTGTATGTTACGTCACGAGCGCGAGCAACAGGTCGCTGCTGCAGTTCACTTAAAGGACACAGGTGTCATTAATAACAAGCGTTTCTGAATCTTACATACTGCACCTTCAAGTACAAATGTGACAACTAACCCCATTCTCTCCTGATCTAGTTGTGATTAAAGTGTATTTAGTTCATTTTGTATCTCTTGATCTTTCAGCTTTAATTGTCTGTTTATCTCAGAAATGGAGAGAGTTGTAGTCATCACTTTTCTTCTGACAGGTGAGTTTGTGTTTTTCTTTTAATGTGAAATAATCTCTTTAACAGTGTTGGAACATAAGTAACTAAATGTAGTGACACTACTAATTTAAATACATTTTCTGTAGCGTGACTTGCTCAGTTCTATGTTTTCTATCAGTTAGTTATATGAATAATATTTGTTTTAATTGTTGCATTTATTGTATATATTTTTTATAATTCATGCAGTCAAACTAATAAAGATCTTCACTGTTTTTATCTTTTTAAAGATTATTTAATATTGTGTGCTCCTTAAATAGCTTTAATATATATATAATAATATACATGTAACTACTTGTTATTACAGTAAAAGAATCGACTGTATTTGAGCTAAATTATGAGTAACTTGTGACTTCACCAACACTGCTCATTATTATGAACCTTTTCAATGATGTGTTCCTCTTCTCAGCTGTCTTCAGTTTCTCTGCATGTGTTGCACGTCAGTATCACTTTGTGAATCAGAATTTGAACTGGACTGAAGCTCAGAGATTCTGCAGAGAGAATTACACAGATCTGGCCACCATCAACAACAAGAACGACATTGAAGAACTGATGAAGACTGTGAATGATGAAAGTGTTCAGCATGTCTGGATCGGACTGTACAGGACAGAGAATAAAACATGGAAGTGGTCTCTGGGTGACCCTGTGTTCTACACAGGAAGTGATTCACTGTATCAGAACTGGAGAAACTCTCAATCAAACGATGATGGTGACTGTGTTTCTATGAATAATGGAGGATGGTATAAAAGTCAATGTTCTGACAAAACCTCTTTCATTTGCTATAATGGTGAGTGCAGCTGTGTTTGATCACAACAAACTGAAATGTGTCACATGAACATTATACAGAAGTATTTATATCTGTTATTATGATAAAACATATATTAGTTTTCAAGTATTAATCCACTAGTTGCCTCTTTGAATAAATGTAATTATTAACTTATTACTGAATTACTTTGTGAAGAAGTAAAAGTCAATAAAAGGTTGTTTGACACATGGGAAATTGACACATCCTGCATTGTGACAGTGACATGCTACTGTATATGATGTGAATTATTGAGTATGTCAGACACCTCACAATAAGATATATTGTGATATACATGTCATGATTCGATAATCACAAGCTTATATTTGGGTATACAGTAGTTCAGTTATAATGTTACATTTTCATACTTACAGAATGAAATGAATTCTCTTTAAGCTTCACCGTTATTTATTATACAGGAGACCTTCAAACTTTGTTAATTACAGAAATCATTTAATTTCATTCATTTTTCTTCATTTTGGACACATCATATATATATATATGATAAACTATAAAGTGTTCATCTTTAAAGTATTTAATCTATGATAAACACTCAATAATCAATAAATAGATATTTATATTTGAACATAAATCTAGTCCTTGCCTTTTGTGTCTGCATCAAATCTATATTTTCTTTTCTATATTTATGAAATAGAATGATATTAATATGGGGAACTGGTGAAGCTGCAGAGAGAAACACTGAAGAAATATCAGGACCGTAACTGTGAAATAACTTTGTTTCTTTTCTTACTGTAACTGGTGATGTTTGAGGAGAGTCCCGTTCACTGTGTGACGCGCTTTGAGAGTAGTGTCAGAAAACACTATAGAAGTGTACATTCATTTTAAGTTATTGCTCAGTTTGAATGTTTTTCTTTCTGTACAACATTAATAACATAATTCATAAAACATTTTCTCTCATACAGACAGCAGTGAAGAATACATCTTTAACAGTACAGACATGAACTGGAGAGACGCTCACAGTTTCTGCAGAGAGAAACACACAGATCTGGCCAGTGTGAGGAACCAGAAAGAGAATCAGACGATTCAGCAGATCATTAAAAATCAGAAAGGAAGTGATAAGAACGTCTGGATCGGTCTGTTCAGAGACTCATGGGAGTGGTCAGATCACAGTGAATCCTCATTCAGATTCTGGGCACCTCAAGAACCCAATAATAAAGGCAATTCTGAAAACTGTACAGCGATTTCACTCAAAGAGCAGCGGGGGAAATATCTGGACTGGCCCGATAATCAAATCAACAAGTTCCCTTTTGTCTGTTATAAGGGTGAGTCGATCAACTCACACACAAACAATCATTTGTTGAAACAAAAAATCTTTGGGCCTCATTCATGAAACACGAACAGAATTTTTTTTGTGAAATCCTTCATGAAAATGTTCTGACGTATATTCTCTGAATCTTGAATGTTTTCATATTTTCAAAGTCTTACTTGGTACGAACAAAATGTAATTAAATCTGCTCCCGATCACATGTTAAACATGTAAGACATCCAGGAGTTTTGTGTTCTTTCAGATAAACTGCCATGACTATATTTTGACAGAACTCAGGGCTGGACTGGTAATGTGTCATTCAGGGTTACACTTTGGGGCCGATTAGGGGCGGACTGGCCATCGGGAGAACCGAGCGGGCCGGTGGGTTGGCCGTGAAACGGGCCGAATGGGCCACCATAAGCTAAAATGAGCCATCGCGTTATACAGAACGGACCACAAAATGGTGCCGCAATATGCAGAAAAGGACAGTGAACCATGTAAATTCCCGGCCCGATTTCTCTTCCCAGTCCAGCCCTTACAGAAGTTAAATTTAATAAGTAATGTTAAAATGTAAAAAATTAACCAATTATTGAATAGGTTGTTTGTGTGCCAGTGTGTGTGTGTGAGTGAGTGTGTGAGTGTGTGATTGTGTGTGTGTGTATGTGATTGTGTGTGTGTGTGTGTGTGTGTGTGTGTCTGTAGTGCTGTGAGTAGAGTAACATTTTTAATAGCAAATAATCTCATGATTTAAATATAAACTCTAAATATACTTTTCCCCATCTCTTGAGAGCCTTTTGCATCTCTGATCTATGAGAAAAGGCCAATGAGAAATTGGCAGACAGAATTCGCATGTCCCACCCCCGGACATACGGGTATAAAGGGAGGGAAATGCGTCTGTTTCATTCAGAAATTTTCTTCAGAGCCGATCGGTTGTGTATGCAGCGAGCTGCGAGTCACAATCTGTTTCCTCCCATCTATGAGCGATTGCTTTTGGACCTACAGCGCATATCAGTGGCTTTCTCCTTCTCTGCGCAGCAGTGTAGCTTGCCCCTGGGCGCTTCGACAGCGCAGTTAAAAGTTTATTTCTCTAAAAGAGCAAAATACACAGCGGGGTTGAACGTCCTTTTCAGGACACGTCTTTATAAAGATGCCTTTCCGCCCCTGTGTAGTTCCTGGATGCGGTAGAGTGCTCTCTGCTCCTGACAGTCACAGGCGCTGCCTCATGTGTCTGGGCAGTGATTACTCCGAGGCAGCGTTTGTGGTTGGTTCATGTTCTCACTGTGAGAATCTTACCATGGCAATGTTGCGGTCGCGGCTTTTCTTCCTAAGAAGGAACACCACTCCAGCCGCCCCCTGTGTCGCTCCTTCTTCCCACGGGATTGAGGATGACCCGGCTGGTGATTTGGGGATGGCGGCAGGCTTGGTTTCGCCAGGTACGTCCCCACGAACCACCCGCCCCCCCGACACGCTCGTTGACTTCCATCCGGGCAACAGCGGCTCACCTCACAGCCAGCCTGCCTATCCTCTGGAGACCGCCGAGCTGGATGAGCTCGCCGCTGCATCCGAGAGCGGTCCGGCATCTGACGCCCAGATGTCCGACATGCTTTCCTGGGCTGCCGTCAGCGTGGGACTGGACTGGAACCCTCCTTCCTCCCCACAGCCTTCGCATCTGGATGATTGGTTCCTCAGGTCTGCGCGCCGCTCACAGCCGCAACCCCGGTTCCTTTCTTCCCGGAAGTGCATGATGAGGCTTCTCCACCCGTCACCGTGCCTCTTGCTCATCCTACCCTTGACGGCGGAGCGGCCTACAGGTACACGGCGGTCCCCCAGGTGGACAGAGCGGTTGCGATCCACCTGTGCCCCGAGAATGCTGTCACCTGGCAGAGTCGCCTTTCTTCCCCTCCAAGGCCTGTAGGATGATGTCTTCACTGACGCTTCCACCCTGCATGCCATGGCCCTCCTGCAAGTCCACCAGGCCAAGGCACTTAAAGATCTGCACTTGGGAAGTCCTGATCCTGACGTGCTGCAGGAACTGCACTCAGTGACTGACCTCGCCCTCAAGGCCACGAAGGTCACAGCGCGGTCAATCGGGCAGGCGATGGCCACTCTCGTGGTTCAGGAACGTCATCTGTGGCAGAACATGGTCGAGATGCGCGAAGTGGACAAAACACGCTTCCCCGATGCACCTGTCTCAGCAGTTCTCAGCGGTGAAAAAGCACACGGAGGCCATATCTCACATCATGCCCCGTTGCACCTCCAGCGTGGGCCTGCCCCGTCTGCCTGCCGAGGGCATCCTCACAAACCCCTTCGAAGACCCGGAAGGCCCCCAAGCGTTCCTGAGTTGGACGACCCAGGGACCAAGACGTTTACTCCGGAACTGGTAATCAGACCACTCCGTCCCCCTTCAACATAACATAAAACATACACACACACAGCAGCCATGTTGACGGCTGATTGGGCTGATCCAGCGCCGGGCATCCATTGTTTCGGCTGACCACACCCTACTTCTCATCACATTTTATATTGGTTTTCCAGCATTTTATTTTGTTTTTGTAGCAGAAGTGCTTGACATGGGCCGAAAATGTCATGGGAAGACGCAGTTTGTGTTTGAGTTGTCGAGGATGTCCAATTTATGCGTACAGTACAAATTTACTCATAAATACAAGTTTCATGAATGAGGCCCTTTGAGTGTAACACAAGAGAAAATCATTCTTTATTTACTGAAATGTACTAAAGCCTTTTCACCTTTAAACTACCTCATGATGTTGTTAATGGTCTGTTTTGTGTCCAGATCAACTGGTTTTGATTAAACAGAATCGGACCTGGAATGAAGCTCTGAGATACTGCAGAGAGAATCATGTGGATCTGGTGTCCGTTGATTCTCCGCAGATTCAGCATCATGTGATGAATGTGGCTAGAAGCGCCTCAACTACAGCTGTGTGGATGGGTCTACATCACTACTGCGCCATGAACATGTGGATCTGGTTGAAGGGGGAGGTTGTGTGTTACCAAAACTGGGCTGCAGGTAACGGGACAGGAGTGGAAGACTGCAGGGGTGGACCGAGAGTTGGAGCAGTTCAGTCTGGAGGAGATCAGACCTGGATCAGCCTTCCTCAGACTCACAAACTCAACTTCATCTGCACCAACTATGAAGGTACTAGTGTATGTGTGTGTGTGCGTGCATGTGTGGTTTCCTTGTTTCATTATGAGAACTATTTAGATTAATTGTGAATGTCATTTGGACTCTTTCTAAACCCTGACAGGAAGAAAATAATGTTATCAACCATTCAACCCCGTTTCCAAAATTAGTTATCAAACTTTTTTCTTTAATGGGGAAATAAAGGGGAATTATACAGTATTACAGTAAACAACAAACCAACATTTAGTTGATTGATACTACTCAAGTGATACTACTGGTTAATTTAGATTAAATCTGCAACCCTGTTACATATTCTGGTAAAATGATATATATATATATATATTGGTAACAGAGCTGCAAAATGGAAAACTTAATATAAGCTAAATGAAAAATAAACCAGCTCATATATTTAATTTGATCTCCTGAGATGATCAACATTTTCTGATTGTTAAACACCTCACTTCACTGACCATTTGATAAAAAAAAATAACAGTTCCAGTCCATGTTTTGTACCCCATTTGTGGAAATTGTCACATGTACTCAGCTGATTATTTTCTATATTGATTTCTCTTTATCTTTATGTTCTTCAAGAAGACTGAAACAAGATCATCATCATCTCATCTGTTGTCAGTGGATTTACAATTTCATCATTTTTCATTTAAAAATAATTTTTCATGTAAATCAATGTCAAAACTTTCTGATTTTTTCAATTTATGTTAAATTTCCCTGTGAGTGATTCTGTGCTGTTGTAGTCCTGAGATCAATCATGCATTTATTCTTTTTGAATCAACAGAACTGAATTGACTTTTTGATGACATGATGTTTTTATATATTTACACTTGTTGGATTTAGCTTTGCTGCATTGTTTTATCGCTGTTTTTGGGTCTATCATTTTGTTTCAGTGGTAGTTTACACTATAGTAATACTAGTATATTTTGTTTAAAACAATTTGACAGAATGTGACTGATTTTTTTAGTTATGTCATGAAAAATGGCTTCTGTTGGGTGACTTTTCTTTTTCAAGATGCTTGTAATGTCACTTAAGATGTCACTTCAGTGCTGTTTGTAATGTTGTTTCAACTGTGATTCTCTCTGATTTTGAGGGTCAATGTCACTGTTTGCTGCAGCCAGTATTTGTTTTATTTGCTTTTACTTGAATGATTGATATATGTAGAATCAGACAATAAATGAATCAAGTTTTATAAATAAGAATAACAAAGATTAATCAATATTTAAAGCAATAGTCAACATATGGCTAATTGTAATGAAAATTTTGAACCCCTGTGCAGAGTTTTAATTAGAAAATGTAATAAATGTGAGCAAAATGTAAAACTCAATGAAACAACTTAAAGGGTAACTAAACCCTAAACCAACTTTTTTTAGTTAATGATCTGTAAGAATGGGGCTTTATTAGTACTGGTCATTGATTCAAGTAATTTTTTTGACATTTGTGTATAAAGTGTTTTAATTCTACAATATATGGTGTAAAAACGTCTGAGTGCTGCCCTCTTCAGGTTGAACGGTGGCTACTGCAGTTGAATTTTCCTATTGGCTGTTTGCGGTACTTCGTGACGTAAGCGGTGACAGCTGACGTAAGCAGGTTCCAACTCACCACGCCCTTGGTACGAGCTACCACACCTATGGAAGTATAAAAACCATCTCGTTTCGTCAAAACCACTGTAGCGAGTCAGGAGTTGGAATTGCGAGTATTGAAAACGATCAGGATAGAGTATTTTAGCATCTATTTAGCATAGCATTTATATAGTTATTTAGATTATTTCGTGTAGCCTAGGTAGTTAATTAGCATATTTGTTAGTGTAGTATTGTTAGAAGCATAGTTAGTTAGTAGCATAGTATTGCATCAGTTAGGATAGCTTCAAGTTAGCGTAGATTATCTGTATTTAGTACAGTGGTCAGGATGGTACGTAGGTGTAATGTTGCTGGTTGCAACAGCACTGCTGGACTGTATTGCTTTCCATATAGACTTGGAAATTAGGCGCCAGGGGTTGCACGTCCTTGTTCTGGAAGACTGCGAGTTCCCGCCTAGAGCTGGAGGAGTGTGCAAACTGCATTTTACGCGGGATTGCTTCTCCAACGCAATGGAGGTGGAAATGGGCTTCTCCAAACAGCTCGCGCTGAAAAGCGACGCAGTGCCAAACGCTGCTCCTCCTCCATGGACTCCACCACCTCAGCGGCGTCTTGAGGTGAGTGATCATATATATTTGAATCACAATTTATGGTTAGGCTAAAGTTAATCCTCTGGGGTAGACAAACGTGCGTTCGCGATGCGGGAGTGTTAAACGTATTGCACCCTTATACACTGTATTACGGTATTGACTACCGGTATAGTTTTATTTGGAGGTATACGGTTTTGTACATGATGACGTTACGCTTTACGTCACATTCTTCTAAGTTGAGAGAACAGCTAACTGATGTTATGTTCAAGTGAAGCTTGCTAAATAAAAATACTGCTAAAAGGATAAACATCACTGAACAGCGTTTCGTTTGTTTTTCCTGCACGCGAGTGAAGGTGAATGCGCTCTCGGATGCTCAACAGGGAGTTAAAACCGCAGTTTTAGCTCGAATTGATATGGCTCCGGCCCTGTGTCCACAGACAATTCACCCTCCTCCACTTCAGGTGAAGGTGGGGGAGAAAGGTCCTCGACTTCAAAAGACCGCTCCGTGGCAAAGCTACTTGCGTCACTCCAGTCACTCTCCATTTTAGAGTCTGACAGCAGCTGTCAATTAATCTGTCACTACGGGTCTCAGGTGCACGCCCCGCACAGCCCCGCCCTCGTTTCGTCCCCTCTATCCCCGCTGGGGTCTGCCCACTTTTCGAGCATTTTTCAAATATTGCTAGTGGGTGGAGTCAGACTCTGAGCAGGGGTTTAGTTACCCTTTAAATAACCAAAATGTCCAAGTACAGCAAAGAATGCCAGACAAAGACATTGGGGATTTAAGGGCTATATATAAACAGGACCTAATGACGGAACAAGACACAGCTGGAGAACAATCAGGAAGGGAAACAGGAAAATAAGACAAGAACACAAAACAAAAAATAAGAACTTCAAACTAAAAGTCAGAACCTCCTAGCAACCTGCACTGGCCATTACGGGAAGGTCCCATGCATTGCACTAAATCAATCACTAAATCGTATCGGTTACATATGTAACCCTAGTTCTCTAAGTAGGGAACAAGACGTGGACACACTGTACACACTGAAGTCCTTATACAATCATGCCAATGTATTGGCTGATGGAACTTAAGTGATGCCCATGAAGGAACTATGTCATGGGCTCCTTATAAGCACTTCCTCTAGCATCATCACACATTTTCAGCAAGGGGCATGAGCCTGTGCAGCAATTAGTGACTATGGCCAGCTACACAGTGTCTTAATTTCTTACTTCATCTAATTCATATCCGAGACGTTCTGTCATATTCCCTGCTGTTTTTTTATTTTGTGCCTTTATGTTGAAATTCTTGTTTAGTTCCTGTTTCCTGTTAATTTTTGTAGTCCTTTGTAATTTTATCCCTTGATTGGTTCTCCCTGATTGTGTCTCATTCCCTGATTGTTTCCCCAGATGTTCCTCATTCCCTTGTCTGTTCCCTTATATATTTAAGCACTTGTTTCCCCCAGTTAGTTGGTTAATTAATGAAGGGTTTTTAAATAAAATATATATTTTTTGGTTTATGCTTGGTGCCATGTTCCCTGTGTTTTGCTTTTTCTTTCTTTGGAGTTAACTTGTTTATTTTTCAGTTTAATAAAGCTGCATTTAGATCCTAATTCCTTGCCTGCCTCGTCACACTTTCACTTTCATTGTTCACTTCAATGATTCGTCAGCTCTGACACATTGGGAATAGTGTACCATAGAGCTATATATTGTGGCAACAACATAAAGTGTCTCATATCTCTAGCTATTACCAAGAAATCAATATTACTCAATTGGAAAAATAAAAACTAAATATAAATTACACAATGGCTACATCTATTCAGGGACCATATAATTAAAAAAGAGAAAAAGAGCATCAGCAATTAAAAATCAATTATACAAATTTAATTCAATCTTCAGCCCCCTGTTCCCACCTGTGACGAAACTGGACGAGATGGATTCAGTAGCAGAAAACAGCTTTATTCACAGACTGGTGAAGGTACAAAGGGGCAAATCCAGAGCAGCGTAGTCGAGACGAAAGCAAAAGTCAAAGCCAGGAGATCAGATAAACAAAACAAACACAAGAAAGGACTAACGGGTAAATACAAGCAAAACGCTAGAGTTAGCAAAGCTAAGTGATAATAAAGCAATAACCAACAAAGCTAACATGAAAGGGCAGGGTATAAATAGAGAACACAAACAGTACAGGTGAAACTAATACTCGGGTGATTGGGAACGAGTGTGAGAGTTGGAAGGGGTGGGGTGGATTCAGGAACTGGAGTTCGTGACAGTACTCCCCCCTCTACTGCGGACGGCTCCGGACGACCGCGCTCGGTTACGAGGAGCGCGCCCTCTGGGAAGCGGTGCGGGACGATCGGGATGCTGGAGATGGAAATCAGTCTTTAGTGTTTGGTCCAAGACATCCCTTGAAGGTACCAAGACTGCTCCTCTGGTCCGTAGCCCTCCCAGTCTACCAGGTACTGCAACTGGCCACCACAACGTCTGGAGTCTAACAAGGCCTGGACAACATAGGCGGGCTGACCTCCAACATCGAGTGGTGGAGGGGGTGTCAGAGAGGCCGCAGGTGGAAACATGGGACTGTAGAATACTGGCTTAAGCAAGGAGACATGAAAAACAGGACAGATTTTGTAGCGGGGTGACAGCAACAATTTATAGGTTACAGGGTTAATTCTCTTTAAAATCTTAAATGGACCGATATACCTGGGGCTCGGCTTTCTGGAAGGGAGACAAAGACGGATGTCCCGGGTCGCTAACCACACTCGCTGGTCTGGATGGAAAGTAGGTGTGGGTCTGCGTCGGCGGTCTGCCTTAGACTTCTGGGTTCGAGTGGAGTGTTGTAGACGGTCATGGGTAGCCCTCCAGACTTGAGTGCACTTCTGGGCCCAGGTATCTACTGCAGGAACATCACTCGAAGCAGCCTGCCATGGGAAAAGGGGCGGCTGATAACCCAGGACGCAATGAAAAGGGTGAGCCGGGTTGAAGAACTAACCAGGCTGTTTTGGGCATACTCTGCCCAGGGGAGGTAGGTGTGCCAGTTACCTTGGTTATGAGATCAATAGGTTCTCAGATATCTTCCAATCTCTTGATTAAGGCGTTCAGTTTGACCATTAGTTTGTGGGTGGTATCCGGAGGAGAACTCTAGTCTGTCACAAAAAGCTTGCCAAAATCTAGACATGAATTGGGTTCCTCTGTCTGACGTAATCTCCTCGGGGATGCCAAAATTCTGCAACACGTGATTGATCATGAGATCAGCTAGCTGGGTAGCATTGGGTAGTCCAGGTAACGAGATCAAGCGGCACATCTTAGAGAACCTGTCTATGACCACCAGGATTTCCGTGCACTCATCAGATGGTGGTAAGTCGGTGATGAAGTCCATGGCTATATGTGACCACGGCCGATCGGGTACGGGCAACGGTTGGAGGAGTCCAGCGGGTAGGGTGCGAGGAGTCTTGGGCTGGGCACAGACGGGACAGGAAAGGATAAAGTCATGGACAACGTCCTTCAGAGAGGGCCACCAAAACTTCTTCGTAAGTAACTCTGCAGAACGGGTGATACCAGGATGGCCAGAACAAATGGATGTATGTACCCATTGCATCAACTGAGGGCGAATCACGGCAGGTACATATATCTTGTTGTTGGGAGTTTGAGGAGGTGCGGGTTCATTACCTTGAGCTTGTTGTATCGCCTCTGTCAATTCCCACTTCACTGGGGCCTCCAGGCACGAAGCTGGGAGAATAGTATCAGGCTCTGTTGGTTTAGTTCCATTGCTGAAAAGTCTGGATAGAGCGTCAGCCTTGGTGTTCTTTGACCCTGGGCGGAAGGTCACCGTAAAGTCGAAACGAGTGAAGAACATAGCCCATCTGGCCTGTCTGGGGTTTAACCGTTTGGCTGAACGAATGTACTCCAGGTTTTTATGGTCGGTAAAGACAACGAAAGGATACCTCGAACCCTCCAACCAGTGACGCCATTCTTCTAGGGCTAATTTAATAGCCAGCAACTCCCGGTTTCTGACATCATAGTTTTGTTTGGGGGGTGACAACTTATGGGAGTAGAATGCACAAGGGTACAGTTTAGCTGGAGTACCGTGCCGCTGCGAGAGTACAGCTCCAACGCCTATCTCAGAGGCGTCAACCTCCACGACGAAAGGGAGAGTAGGGTCTGGTTGTTTTAGAACTGGGGAACTGGTAAACGAGTCTTTCAGAGCCTGGAAAGCTTGTTGAGCAGGGGTGTTCCATGTTAAGGACTTGGGTTTACCTCGTGTACGAGCAGTGAGTGGTGCAGCAATCTTCCCGAAGTTCCGAATGAAGCGTCTGTAATAGTTAGCAAAACCTAGAAAACGCTGAAGCTCCTTCAACGTCTTAGGCTCAGGCCAGGATTGGACTGCCGCTACCTTATCGGTCTCCATCTGCATCATTCCGGCGGACAATGGAGTGGTGGTGGTGTAGTGGTCTAAGCACATAACTGGTAATCTTGTAATCAGAAGTACACTGGTTCAAACCCCACAGCCACCACCATTGTGTCCTTGAGCAAGGCACTTAACTCCAGGTTGCTCCGGGGGGATTGTCCCTGTAATAAGGGCTCTGTAAGTCGCTTTGGATAAAAGCGTCTGCCAAATGCATAAATGTAAATGTAAATGTACAAGACATACCCCAAAAAGGATACAGAAGAACGATGAAATGCACACTTCTCTGCTTTAACGAATAAGTTGTGTTCTCTGAGTCTTCGTAACACCCTGGAAATGTGGTCTGTGTGTTCAGATAGTTAGAAGAGTAGATTAATAGATCATCTATGTAAATTATTAGGAACTGGTCTATCATGTCTCGAAAGATCTCATTCATGAAGGACTGGAACACCGAAGGAGAGTTAGCGAGGCCGTAAGGCATAACCAAGTATTCGTAGTGCCCCCTAGTGGTGATGAAGGCAGTTTTCCATTCGTCTCCTTTTCTAATGCACACGAGATTGTATGCACTCCTGAGGTCAAGTTTGGTAAATACCTGAGCTTTGCTGACATGTTCAAGGGCCGGCTGGATTAGAGGTAAGGGATAGGTGAATTTCACAGTGACATTATTCAAGGCACGGTAATCGATACACGGACGGAGTCCGCCATCCTTCTTGTCCACGAAGAAGAAGCCCGAAGCAACTGGGGAGGTGGAAGGATGAATTATGCCAAGGTTAAGGGCCTCATCGATGTAGTCCTACATAACCTTAGTTTCTGGCAGTATCAAGGGGTACACTCTGCTCTTAGGGAGTGAGGAACCTGGAAGAAGATCGATGGCGCAATCCACACTACGATGTGGAGGAAGGTGAGTCTGAGTCTTTTCGAACACATCAGCATAAACTAAATACTCGGAGGGAATGGAAACAGGAGACTTCATTTCGGGGCTCTCTACAGAGGTCGAGAAAACAGGTAAGTTAATGCAACGAGACAAACAGTGTGTATTCCAGTTCAATAGCTCCCCCGTGTGCCAGGAAATGTGGGGGTCATGAAGATATAGCCAGGGATGGCCTAAAACTACAGGGTCTCTGGGCGAACGAACAACAAAAAATTGAATTACTTCCTTGTTAAACAAGCCTACTTGAAGTGACAATGGTATAGTTCTGTGGGTAATAAATCCTGAGCCGAGTGGTGCTCCATCCAAAGAATTAACCTTGAGGGGCGGCTCAACCGGACTAAGAGGAATCCCAAGTCTTTGGACCAAGCCATCGTCCACAAAATTCCCTGCCGCCCTGGAATCAACTAGGGCTGGAGCAGAAAAGGAGACATCGTTAATGTTCAACACCACAGGGAGGCAGACTTGTTTCTGGGTAATGCTCAGAATGACAGATGTCCTAACCTGGCTTCTGGAGGAGGAAGGCTGAGGACAGACTGGGCAAGAAGCGATGCGATGTCCCGGTTTCCCACAGTACAAACAGAGGCGCTGCGTCAAACGTCTCACTCACTCAGCAGGGGTTAATGGAGCGCGACCAAGTTGCATGGGTTCAGGCCCAGCAGGGCTTTCTAGAGGAGGTGGGAGTTGTGACGAGTCGGTAACTACAGTTCATTCATGGTCACCGGAAGAATTTCTGAATGTGCGATCTCATAGAAGGTTATCCACTGTGATGGAGAGTTGGATATAATTTTCCAAAGTCAATGATTCTCCCCGGCAGGCTAGCTCCATCTGTAATTGGGGTCTCAAACCCAGGAGATATACAGTCAAAAGAGCGGGGTCGCTCCACCCGCTACCCGCGGCAAGGGTGCGGAAATCAAGGGCATAATCGGCTGCGGTACGCGACCCCGGTTTCATAAATACGAGGCGGCTGCCTACATCTCTCCCGGCTGCAGGATGATCAAATACAACGGCGATCCAGTTACAAAATTGATCATAGGAAGTAAGAATAGGGCTACTAGCTGTCCACAGCGCTGTGGCCCATTGTCTCGCTCTGCCGGTAAGTAGTGAAATCATGAAGTGAACTTTCTCACTGTAGGAGTGCAAATGGGGGTGATATTTTAAGTAAAAACTGCACTGCATCAGAAAGCCCTGGCAATTGTCAGAAGACCCATCAAATCTTTCGGGAGGTTGAAAACTAGCTGCGCTCGGCAGTGCGTTGGGAGTATCAGCGGGTTCAGGGATAGGTGCAGGTGGAACTGGATTCAGTAGATCTGATAGAACACGTACCGTTTGTAGTATTTCTTGGATCTGCTGTCCCTGGGTGGTCAACGCTTGTTCATGTCTCCCAACAGTAGATCCTTGAGATGAAATCGCCGCACAAATCCTTTTGAAAGAGCCTTGAAGGTTTTCCGCTGAATCCATGATGTTTTGGGTTGGTTATTCTTTGACGAAACTGGACGAGATGGATTCAGTAGCAGAAAACAGCTTTATTCACAGACTGGTGAAGGTACAAAGGGGCAAATCCAGAGGAACGTAGTCGAGACGAAAGCAAAAGTCAAAGCCAGGAGATCAGATAAACAAAACAAACACGAGAAAGGACTAACAGGTAAATTCAAGCAAAACACTAGAGTTAGCAAAGCTAAGTGATAATAAAGCAATAACCAACAAAGCTAACGTGAAAGGGCAGGGTATAAATAGAGAACACAAACAGTACAGGTGAAACTAATACTCGGGTGTTGGGAACGAGTGTGAGAGTTGGAAAGGGCGGGGTGGATTCGGGAACTGGAGTTCGTGACACCACCCTTAAATATTGATTATGTATGCATATGTATGTGTGTGTGTGTGTGTGTATATATATATATATATAGACACCATATAGAAAAATATTTATTTATAGACACTTTATATTGTTTTTTTATTATTATTGAACAAAACACACAAATTAACAAGACATATCAACTTATACAAAGTAAGAGGGCAATGATATATATATATATATATATCATTGCTCTCTTACTTTGTATAAGTTGATATGTCTTGTTAATTTGTGTGTAATTTGTGTGTTTTGTTCAATAATAATAAAAAAAACAATATAAAGTGTCTATAAATAAATATTTTTCTATATGGTGTCTATTGCGATATGAAAATATCCCAGTGGGCATAAGCTAACAGAACGCAGCGCTGCACTTACATGTGAGAGGCAGAAATATGGAGAAAGATAAACACACAGAACAGGAGGACCCCCAAATGAATCTGGCACAGGAAGAGAAGCTTGTCATTAAAAGAGGTGCGAAATCTGTGTGGACATGGTTTGGGTTTACAAAAGAAGACAAAGAGCAGAAATATGTGATCTGCAAAATGTGTAGTGCGACTGTAATAACTAGTGGTAGCAATACAAGCAACCTCTTTTACCATCTCAAAGTCAAGCATAAAAAACAATATTATGAATGTCTCCGGTGCTAAAAGCAAATCAAAAAATCACCTTAGATTCAAACTAGTTTGTCTGAATCTTTTACCAGAGGCACTTCATATGAGAAGAGCTCAAGTAGATGGAGAGAAATAACACAGGCCATTACAATGCATATCTGTAAAGACATTGAGTTTACATAGTAAAAAAGAAGGGTTTACAAGATTTGATCAAAACACTCCATCCAAATATTTGATGCCGAGCCGCAAGCACTTTAGCACAGTCGAGTTGCCGCAATTGTACAGAGAATGCCGAAGGAAAATTGAAGAGGAGCTTTACAATGTTTTATACATAGCAACAACAAATAATTTGTAGATGAGCAGAACTAAGCAGCCGTAAATAAGCTTAAAGATCCATTACATCATAAACTGGAAATTGTGCAGTAGATGCCTGCAGACTTCCTACTTTCCTGAAGACCATAAAGGAGAGATGATAGCACAAAGCTTAAGTGAAGCGCTAACTGAGACTCCAACCAGATGGGGGTCTCAGCAGCAAATGATGGAAAGGGTCATAGAGCAGGAGAAACCTCTAACACAAGTCCTCCAAGCTGACAAAAAGACCAGACATTTAACTCCAACATGGCAGGAAATGGATGTTCTTGAATCTGTGAACAAAGCATTGAGCCCTCTTTTGAGTTCACAGATGCATTGTCTGTTGAACAGTACTTGAGCGTTTTATTCTTGAAACCTTTGCTTCATCTTTTCAATGAGCAGGTGTTGTAGAAATTTTGATACTCAGTGGTCAGGACTCAGTCATTGCAAAGGAATGCCACCTGGTCTTCTGATCTGGAGAGGGAGAAGACATTGGAAAATTTATGTTTGAACAAGGGACAGTATTTACGACTGAACAGCAGAATCGAGATACCTCGGTCCATGCTGAGTGGGGACCTCTGCCCTCTTCGGGTCAGAGGTCATTTAGTACAGGGGGGTACGTTTGGGCTGGTTAGTAGTAAATCAGGCCTAGTAGCCTAGTCCCTGTATCCAAGGGAGTGAAGGGGGGAGGAAGATCTGCTCCTGCCAGAGACCTTGGGGGGGAGAAATGTATAAGAAAGGCAGCCCTGCCTGATAACGGTCACACAATCATAACACAGACTGGTTCCTGTGCAATGACTGGGTCTTCTTGCAAGAATAAATTATTTTCAGAGTGTCTCTTACGCAGTGATAATGGTTGGTTAGTAATTTTTTTGCCACAACAATTTGGTGTCAGAAGTGGGATTCCTTGGAAGTGCCTTCCGGACCTGAGTGCGGACGGTGTTTGGCCACCTGGACTGAGAAGTTTCAGCTCTACCTTGTAAGCTTAAGAGAGAGGGGCCGACCGCATCAGGGCCAGGAGAAACTCCACTGGAATCAAATGAAAATGAACCCGTGGCAACCCAAATATCTCTGAGAAGAGACGACTAAATTATTTTCTTTTGGTATAAAAGTGAGTGAACCATAGTGGCTGGGACTGTTTTTCTGTGGTGCGGGTACAAGAGGTTCTTGACCAGAGACTGAGACCTACGAACAGGTCAAGAGGTTTTCTAACAGCGACTGAGTTCTCGCAAAATTGTTTAATTAGGTTGGCTGAAATACTGAGCGCTGGAACGAACTCCAGAGAAAGATTTTGAGCAAACCGTAATTAACAAAGCACTAGGGAGTGCACCCTTAGCTGATCTTGGGTTAAGAAATCAGATCTGTTGGAGACGTCCGACAGATTATTAGACGTGCGTCGAATGGTAAATCCACAGAGGAACAGAAACAGCCAGTATGGGGAAATCTCAAAGCAAGCTTGCCAAATTTGATACACCGGTTTTCTGTCAAATGAGAAAAAACTATATGAGAAAATGTATGCAGGACATAGAGAAACTGATCAAATACCATGATTTCCCCAGGGGAGGGAACACTGAGCACTGAGAGTGGTGCGAGAATCAGTGGGGCAGGACAGCAGCGCACAAAGAGGTTGTTGTGGCTGTGGTCAAACATGTGTGTAAGAAATGTGAACAGACAGTGGGCTGTTGGCTTAAGGAAGCAGATAGGAGAGAGCGAAAGCAAATGCAGAAAGAATTAGCATGTAGGATTGAAAATGTGGAAGGAAATAAAATATGTGTGAAAGATCTGTTTGTGTGTCTGCACCACCAGAACCGACTAATGAAAAGTATGTTTGTTTTTCCCCACATGAAATGACAATTGTGCCGGCACCGCCGGCATATAATCATCACTATCCCGTGGCAGAGCTGAAAGCCCTGAGACTGAACCCTGACCCTCTGCTCTCTTCTGAAGACAAGCAGGTGCTCCCGACTCTGACAGTGAAGGAGACCTGAATGAACTTTTTTCTGAGACCTGAGATCGCGCAAGCAGTGAAGGCAAGTTACATTGAATGGAAGAGCGATTGACCTCCACCCTGGCACACGCTGCACACGCAGAGGAACGGCTGCTGACAAAGAAAGACAAAGTCAAGGCGAAGGGGGAGAAAGATATTCAGCCGGCAGGTGTGCGACTACAGTCTAATGTCAGTACATCGAAACCACAGCAGAAGTGGGCCGACAAAAAGAAGAGAGGCTACAGAAATCAGCGAAGGTGGAATTGTGGCTTGTGTGAGACTGACGACCATGAGCTCAGAGAATGCACGAAATGCAGGCTGTTTAAGCAGGAGGGGCATTGGGCCTCAGACTGTCAGGAGAAGAAAAAGGCGGACTGAGGAAAGGAGGAGAGCAGCGAAGGTGGGGGCCGGACACAGGGCGATCGGCAGCTGCTACAGAACAGGGAAGTGAAATTTTTTTTAACCACACACGCCTACAACACGCACACATACACTGATTTACATACTGCTCTCTGCAACAAAGACAATGCTTGCAAATCTTTCAGTGTGACTGATGAAGTTTTATGTGATAATGTTTCGGATGAATGTTTGAGAATGTACAAAAGTTCAGGGTTTTTACAAATGCCTAGATATCAAATGTTAGTTGATGGGACATTAGTAAAAACATTTTGGTAGTTTCTGGGGCTGGCCATTCTACGATACGACCATGTGACTTGCCATGTGTCCCAAAATTGACAGGTTCAGTGCTTAACTCTTTCCCCGCCAGCGTTTTTAAAAAAGGTTGCCAGCCACCGCCAGGGTTTTTGACGATTTTCGCTAAACTTTAATGGCCCGCAGAATATTTTCTTCCATGAATATATGAAGATGCTATATATCAAAATAAAGATCTGAGCCTCTGCTTTTAGGCAAAAACGATTTTATTTTATCTTCATTTGTTCTTTTTTTATTGCCACTTGAACAGAGGTAGGTTTTGTCAAAAACAACATTTCGGACAAAAAGCTGAGAAAAAGGCATTTTTATCAAACAAGTGCTTTAGTATTAGTATGGTGTTCCACTTCACGTTTGAGATGATCGCAGTCTGTTTCTTTGATCAAAGAGTTGCGTACTCTTTCAAAACATGCGTGCGGGTCTTCCTTACCGTATACCACCTAAAACACGGATACCCGGAAAATTCCGTGTTTGGCGGGGAAGCGTTTTTTCATAAAACCCGGAAAATTCCGTGTTTGGCGGGGAAAGAGTTAAAGAGCACTTTGGTCTAGGGCCATTTGGTTTCTTTAAAAATTCACAGTGCCCTTGGAGTGTGAGACGGAGAAGGGGAGAACACTTAAACATGCGTTTCTGTGTTCACCAGCTTGTCCGGTACCTCTAATGGCCAGAGATTTAATGTGTGAATTGAGTTTGACCCTTACTTCCTTTGGAATTAGCATTGAGGAAGAACCACAAATATGTTGTTCTAAATTTGAACCGCAGTGGGCATATGAATGGTGTGTGAAAAATGATGATTAGGCAAAAATTATCTTGAAATTGGCAAAAGATCGAACAATGTCATTTAACACAGAAAATATGACGCCAGACCAATTGCATTACATGTCGTAATTGAACGGGAACCACAATATGAGGAGGGGTGGTTTAACGGGGTAGAAAATGAGACTGTGAAATTTGATGAGATTTTCTGGACAGAAAATGTGTGTGCGCTCTCAGCTTGCCTGACAGAAAAACAAATGCATTTCTATTTGATAGCAGGAGAGCTGAGACACACTTTATCAGTGATCAAGGCCAAAGAGCAGCTGTGAGCAGATTTGGGCCCCTTTGTGAGAGAATGCATGAAAGCAACAAATTGGGCTGAAATGAGTGTAGGAGCATTTATATCAAAATGTGATTTTGGGATTGAAGTTCAGATGGTTGATGAGACAGTAAATCCATCTGTGACAAACGTGTACAGGCCATAAAAGATGTGCCAAAACCAATTACAAAAAAACTATTATTGTCATTTTTAGGAATGTGTGCTTATTGTCGTACATTTATTCCTAATTATGCCATTCTTGAACAGCCTTTGCGAGCCCTGATGACAGGGAAAGGGCTGAGGTCATGTGACAAGCTTGTTTGGACAAGCGAAGTCGAAGAGGCATTTGCTAACATGAAAGTGCAAATGGCTCTGGCTCCCACTTTGGTTCTGGCCAGATGTAAACAAACCGTTTGTTCAGATGATTGATGAGAAAAATGGGTTTATGACTTCTTTTGCAGACTCATGGAGACAGACTGCAACCTGTGGCATATTTTTCAACCAAACTTGATGCAGTAGCAGCAGGGCTAACACATTGTTTGAGGGCTGTGGTGGCTGCTGAACTGGCAGTACTGGCATCCAGGGAATTTGTGGGGTATTCTGATTTAACTTTGATGGTTCCACACGCAGTCTCCATGATTTTGCAAGAGCAGAGATCATATTTATCTACAGCCCGATGGCTGAGGTACCACACAATTTTATTGGACATGCCAAACATAACTGTTAAAAGATGTACAACTTTGAATCCTGCCACACTCCTCCTCACAGAGGATGGCGAGGAACACCACTGTTGTCTGTCAGCGCTTGAACAGGTGTGCACACCGCGTCCAGATCTATTAGACAAGTCATTGACAATTGTGACAATATCCTCTTTGTGGATGGGTCGGCTTCCAAAGATCCACAAACAGGAAAGAATAAGGTTGGTTACGCGATAACCACTGAATTTGAGGTCGTGACATCTGGCAAACTGCCATCAAATTATTCAGCTCAGGCAGCTGAACTGGTTGCTTTAACAGAAGCATGTAAACTTAGGGCAGACAAATGTGTGACAATTTACACAGATTCGCGTTATGCCTTTGGGGTAACACACGATTTTGGTGCTTTATGGAAGCACAGAAAATTTCTGAAGTCAGATGGTTGTCCAATATTAAATGCATCTCTTGTGTCTGAGCTTTTGGAGGCCATTCTTTTACCAGACAAGGTTGCGATTTGCAAATGCGCAGCGTATACTAACAATAACAGTTCAGTCTCAACAGGAAACACACGAGCAGACGTGGCAGCGAAGGCCGAGGCAGCGATGGAGACAAAAGAAACTACGTGTGCTTTGATATCTGACAATAACCTCAACATTTCTTCTTGTTTACAGAGCATGCAAACTTTTTCCACAGGCAAGGAGAAAAACAAGTGGAAGGCAGCTGGCTGTAGTTTTAAGGAGAATGTGTGGATGAGCTGTGATGGCATGCCTTGTTTACCCAAACACTTCTTTCCTCATTATGGAAAGTTGATACATGGGTTAGACCATGTATCAAAAGAGGGGATGGTTGCGCAAATGAAAGAATTGTGGTTTGCTGAAATTTTTTGCAAAAGATGTGTCATTTGTAACACACATAACGTGGCAAGAGGGATAAAAACACCTATAGTATCTCAACCACCATCAGGGGGGCCTTTTGAGTATCTGATGATGGATTTCATCGAGTTAACCCCTTGTGGGAAACAGAAATACTGCCTGGTGATGGTTGACATGTGGTACAAATGGGTTGAGGCCTTCCCAACCTCGAAACAAGACTCGGCAGCAGTAGCGAAAGCTCTTTTAACCGAGATTGTTCCGAGATGTATTATTTTATTTTAAATAAATTGTCTTCCTGTAAAGTGTCTCTTACGCAGTGATAATGGTTGGGTAGTAATTTATTTGCCACAACACAGGTTATTAAGCCAAAGGATTATGAGACTCAAATCAAGTTGAGAATTCTTGGGTATTTGAATGAAAAATATGCTGACCCAATCCATCCAGGAACTACTTGACATGGCTTCGATTCTTGATCCTCGCTTTAAAACAACATACATAAAAGGCGAGAGACTGGACTACATTAATTTCAAAGCTGCTTCAGATATGGAGATTCTAGCAGCTGAGCAGGCAAGGTTTGCAGAGGCAGTCTCAATTCCACCAGCTGAAGCTGCTGAAGAGTCAGAGCTTCCTGCTAAGAAGCACAAGAAGAGTTTGGGCAGCTTCTTCAAAATTGCATCACGTCAATGCCAAGCTGTCCTTCAATCAGACCGAGAGTCAATGGAGAGTAACATCTATCTACAGACAGTTGGGGTTGATGGTGAGATCAAATCCCCTAGAATGGTGAACTTTTTATACTCTCAGCAAGAAGTGATTGCATTTTTTTAATCTTCTGCAAATATTGTTTATAAATTTATGTTTATTGTTATTAATTTATTCTTACTGTAAGGTGGATCTAAAACATACTTGGGTACTTAAGTTCTAAATTAAAGAGAAAGTAATAAAATTAGATAAATTAATTTTACATTTATTTACAATTATATTCATTAAGTATTTAATTTACAGACTGGATTATGCAAAACTAGGCACTACCACATGGTTTAATATATTTCTTGATTTAAAAAAAATAGCTATATTGTGATATATATCGATATCATGATATAAAATTACTCGTATCTTGATATTAGACTTTGGTCATATCGCCCATCCCTAGTATACCATAATCCATGCAAACAGTAGCTGCCAATGTTATCAGCCCTTGTGGCAAGCATTTAGCTATGCACATGTGGACTGCATATATAAGAATTATAAATGTACCCGGTTCCAACAGAGAGAACATTGAACATTGGAAGCAGGAGTTCAACCCTCGTCCAGAGTATAAAATCTGACAAAAGTATGCAGAGAGGTCCAACCTGCCGCCAGACAAATGTCCTCCCAAGATGCACCTCTAGCAAAAGCCCACGAGCATTCTACCCTCCTCGTAGAATGAGCATGAATACCCATAGACCTCATAAGCATCAAATGCCAGAAGTAGGGCAGATTTAAGAGTCAGAAACTTATCAGAAACTGATGCCAAAGATCAAACGGAGCACCCGAGGGTGCCTCTAACTCCACAGACCTTTTCGCCCTGTCTGTATTCCTTCATGGGATTTGTCTAAGTCTGTGTGTTCCACGAATAAAATGTCTACCAATCGAAACTCCACTTTGTTTTGACAAACCTGTCCCAGAGGAATGCCCAACATCAAAAAGTTTCCATGGCAACGGGGCTTGGCAACATCCGTGCATCACTTTGTAGGGATGATGCACGTGTCTCAGCGGGTTAAGTCCATTTTTGGATTTCATCCAATGCTTAAAAGGCCTTGCGTGCAACATGCCCAGGGAAATTTTAGTGAACACCATGATATTAAATACAATCAGCCTGTGAAACGTTCTAGCAGGCAGAGCACTCCCCTCCCTGAACATCGCTAGGCACTTGTGTAATGACTGAATGCGAGTGTAAATGGATCAATGGAAAGGAGGAGGCGAGAACCGGCTTGATGATATAAATAATGGTTTTAATTATAAACTTAAAAGACAACATAAACACACACGACGAACATGTCCGTAAACGTTCTCTCTCTCCCGCACGATCCCCTGCAGTCGACCTTTATCGCTCACGGATGCATAATTAGCCTAATACGGGACCAGGTGTGCAGGATCACGACCCGGCCCCGCCCTCCACCCTGCCACATTCCTCCCTCGTTCTCTCAGGCTGGGGAGCCCGTCTGCCGGCAGGTCATCCCCGTCTACCTGGACGAGGGAGGGGACAAGGGGAGGGAAACAGAAATAATTAAACTGGGGGGGGTACATCCTGTAACAGTGTAGTACCCCCCCAAAAAACACTGTAAAATTTAAAAGAGGGAAAAGGCCAACGCAGAGAGAGAGAGAGAGGAGAGAGAGATGAGAAAAAAAAAAACTCTTACTCACCGGTTCTCCGATACACCGCCGCATGGTCCTCGAGCACTCCTCCACCCTCTCAGGCAGACGACAGCCACTTCTCCCCGGGAGGACCGGAGTCAGACTCACGACCCCCGGCGGTCAGAACGCCTCTCCGCGTTCTCGGCGAATCGTGGGGGACACTTGACGATATAAATAATGGTTTTAATGATAAACTTAAAAGACAACATAAACACACACATGACGAACATGTCCGTAAACGATACGGGACCGGGCGTGTAGGATCATTATCCGGACCCGCCCTCTGCCCTGCCACAGCGAGATTGAGACATGCACACCTGCATCACCAGTGTTGTGGTTACCGCCATCTCTGTGCAAAATCACTTTATTATCAGATAACAAAGCCGAGTTGTAATGCTGATACAACTGATGTGTATTGAGTTTGCACTCGCTTACATAGGTTTAACAAGGCATGGCTAAAACCATCCATACGTTTTGTTCTGTGTCTTCAGTCTGTTATTTTTAAGAAGGGAACCTCTGGAACCTCTTTAAGGGGCCTTATCCTATATTTTCTCTAATGTCAAAACATGAGACTCAAGTTTACCATATATGAGTACCATATGTGATCACACATTGCATTCTGAGGGGCCTCATTTTCACAGACCTCTATACTCACACACACACACACACACACACACACACACACACACACACACACACACACACACACACACACACACACCATAAAATGCATGCTTGACCATCAGAAATAATTGTACAATAAAATGGCTATATTTACACTTGATTAATTTATATTTAACTTGATAAAAATGTTCCACACCAGTGAGTCTAGCTCTACTCCTAGAAACCAAGTCTTTTGCCTTGGCAACAGAACACTCTTTTCTAGGTTAATTCTAAATGTAAGCATCCTTCAAATCTGTCATCACAAAGCAATTCCCCAACTGGATTTGTGACATTATTTGTTTATGCGACATTCTTGATGCAACATTTTATTAGAGTGAAATGTTATTGCCTCAAATCCAAAATGGAATGCAAGCCAATATCTTCTTTTTCTAATCTATTTTTTTTTATAAAATGACCCTGCTTTATCATTCAAAATAGCTAATTCCAAGGCTTAAAAGCAGGTAGACAGTGGAATTAACATGGGAATAGACGAGTAATCCAGTCGTTAGTGAGCTCGGCCACCTCTAGGTATTCACCAGCGAGCTCGGCCAACTCCTGGTGGTCAGCTGCTGGCTCTGCCACTTCCTAATTAGTCACAAACTTGGTCACCTCCTAGCATTCAGTCACAGGCTTGGCCACCTCCAAAAAGTCAGCCAATTGTTCAACTAGGGGGGCTGGAGCTGAAACATTCTTCCATCTCTGCTTACAAGTCATTGGAGATCTGGGAGTTTGACAGGATGGGAATGAGACAATGGAATGGTCATGCTTCTGAGGCTGCCCATAACAGGGGTAATCCAATCCATCCTGTGGGATAGGTAACTAAAAAAACTCAAATGAAAAAAACCCATCTCCAAAGAGCTGAGAGGGACCTCAAGGCAGTTGTTGAAGATATCCTTGTGTGCAGTGTCATTGTTGTATAGCCCCGCCACTTTTTTAAGGAATTTGCTGGCAAAAACCCTCATGTCTGTCTCCCCTTGACAGAGGGAACAAAGGCGGGTGAGCTTGGCTGAACACTCTCTGATGGAACCCCGGGGGGTGGGACATTAATTTGACAATCTATATTGCTACGGTTACATAAGAACACCTTCATATGCTTATTTTTGTGTCTGAATCGACTTTGTTAATTTACATTTTCAGTCAGCAGTTAACATGAATGAATGAATGAATGAACATTACACTTATATAGGGCTTTTCTGACATTACACTCAAAATGCTTTACATATTGAACAGGAGACTCTCCTCAACAACCACCTGTATGCAGTATCCACATGGATGATGCAACGACAGTCATTGTGCACACTTACCAAACACCAGCAGTTGGTGGAAAGGAGAGATAGAGCCAATTCATGGATGGGGATTATTAGGAGGCCATGATTTATAAGGGCCAATGGGGGGAATTTGGCCAGGACTCCAGGGTTATACCCCTACTCTTTACAGGAAGAGCCAAGGGATTTTTAACAACCACAGAGAGTCAGGACCTTGGTTTAACATCTCATCCGAAGGATGGTGCTTCTATACATTATAGTGTCCCCATCACTATACTGGGGCATTAGGACACACACATCCCCTGCTGGCCTCACTAACACATCTTCCAGCAGCAACCTTAGTTTTCCCTTAGATGTCTCCCTTCCACTGACCAGGCTCAGCCCTGCTTAGCTTCCTTGGGCAACCAGTCTTGAGCTACAGGGTGCTATAGCTGCTGGCATATATTTAGGATATATATATAAAGGTACTTTTTCACCCAAAGCTTGAACTGGATCAGGGCATTTTCTCTGGATCGTTCTCTGGATCAGGGCATTTTTCATAAATGTTAGGTCAGGGCATTTAAAGATTAATGTTGTAATGCCATACAGTTTGTTAATTTGTTAATTTCAAAATGTGTTGGAAAAAACAGTTTTATATTTCTGTATAATACCTTTCCCCTTCTGTCGCTCGACTCCACGTTGTGTCGGAGAAGCGACACTAGGGGTCTCTCTTGAGCGCCGATATATGCCTCTGATCTATGAAAAAGGCCAATGAGAAGTTGGCAGACGGTATTTGCATACACCGCCCCCGGACATACGGGTATTTAGGCGGGGCAAATACGGGAGTTCATTCAGAAAATTTCTTCAAAGCCGATTGTCGTGCATGCAGTCTGCTGCGATTCACACACCAGTTCCTGTTTAATCCTCTGACGCTCTGCATGCTGTTGGATCTGACGGTGCATAACAGCGGCTTTCTCCTTCCTTGTACGGCTGTGCATTTTGCCCCTGGGCGTTTCGACAGCGCAGACAACTGGAAAGAGTTATTCTAAAAGAGTAATTTCACTCTAAAAAAGCAAAACACAGCGGCGTTGAACGTCCTGTTCAGGACGCGTCCTTTTAAAGACGTTTTTTCCACCCCTGTGTAGTTTCTGGATGCGGTTGATTTCTCCCCACCTCTGACGGTCATAAAAACTGCCTCGCGTACCTGGGTTGCGATCACACGCAGGCAGCGTTTTTATGAATGGTCTATGTTTTCAGTACGAGAATATAGCCATGACAGCATTGCGGTCGCGGCTTTTTCTTGTTGTGTGAGAAAGCCACTTCAGCCACCCCCCGCGCCTCGCCTCCTTCCTACGTGTTTGGGGCAGGCGCCGCGGGCGATGAAGACGATCTGGGGAAAATGACGGGCTCTGTTTCGCCGGGTAAATCCCCTCGAAACCCCCCGCCTCCACGGCACACTTGCTTGTTTCCGTCCGAGCTCGGGATGAGCATTCTTTCCAATGGGTTATGTTTTCAGTGTGAGAACATAACCGCGGCAGCATTGCGATCTCTGCTTTCTCTTGTAGTGAGAAAAAGCCACTTCAGCCGCCCCCTGCGCCTCGCCTCCTTCCTACGGGATTGGGGCAGGCGCCGCAGGCGATGAAGACGATCTGGGGAGAATAACGGGACGTTTTCGCCGGGTAAATCCCCTCGAAACCTCCCGCCTCCCCGGCACGCTTGCTTGCTTCCCCCGAGCTCGGGATGAGTGCGGTCTGCTTAACGGCCTACCGTCCGGTCCCTCGAGCTCCCGGACATTGGATGACGACATCACCGCTGCATCGGAGAGCGTTACAGCGGCGTCTGATGCGGATAACTCGCCTGGGCCGCCACCTTCGGGTCTGCCGCCACCTTCGGGTCTGCCGTCCAGTCTGAGCCTGACGCACGTAGGTCTGCTATGCTTCCCCGGGCTTAATTTGTTCCGCGGGCATGTGCGCCGCTCACAGCCGTGCCCCACCCCGGTTCCTTCCCGGACGTGCATGACGAGCTGAGCAAGCCGAGCTTCCTCGCTCCTCCTCTCGCTACCCTCGGTGGTAGAACGGTCCCAGACCGCTCCCCCCCTGCACGCCATGGCCCCCTCCTGCAAGTCCACCGGGCAAAGGCACTTCAAAATTTTCACTTGGGTAGTCCTGTTCTTGACGTGCCGCAGGAACTGCATTCGAACAGGCGATGGCCACCCTCGTGGTCCAGAAACGTAACACATGGACTGGACCTGGTCGCAGTACAGGAGGCAGACAAAGGACGCTTTCTCAAATGCTCCCGTCTCCCAGCTCCATCCATTCGGCGACACCACTTGACGACTCCGCCCAGCAGTCCTCAGCGGTGAAGAAACAGACGGAGGCTATTTCACACATCTTGCCCTGTCGCAAACCTGCCGCCAGGGGCCATGCCCTGTCTGCTCGCCGAGTTCGTCCTCCTGCGGTTTTCAAAAAGAAAGAAAGTGGTGCTACGCCTCAACTAACAAAAGAGAGTGGGCCCAGCTCTTAGCCCCAGCGTCGAGCTCCCCGCAGAAGTTGGACGCCCCTCGTCTCACGGACCCCCTCGAGGACCCGGAAGGCTCCCAGGCGCTCCTGAGATGACCGACCCAGAGAGACCACTCCGCTCCCCGGTGGAGGGCCGGGAGGAGAATCTTTTTGTTAAATTCATTACATTCAATAATAGAGCTATTTCATTTTGTCTCTGGGTCACCTGGCCCACAAATGCCGTTCTCACGGCACTCTGCCGCCAGATCTCAACAGTCCCGGCTCCCTGAACGCGGTACCTCCGCCCTCAGCCCCATGACTGTTCCCCGGCCAGCCATTTCTGACGAGTCTAGAGGACGCCAACATCGGACCTCCTCCTCAGTCATGAACCCGCCCCCTGCCGGGTGCGCGGAGCAAGGTAAGTGCTTCGAGTTTGTTCTCAGCACCAAAGCCTCGGGACGCATTACTGCCTCCCGACGCCATATTACCTGTTCCTCCCCGCTGCGAAGCCCCGCCAGGTACGTCCAAAATACTCATTCCCTTGGTGCCCCTAGCACTTAGTTTAGAGGCGTGGCTTTCACCGCCCAACCCGTCACACTGGCTGCACCGGACCATTTGACTCGGTTACGCAATATACGCGAACATGCCAAATCCCTGCGCAAGGAAATCACCTCTCTTTTACTCAAAGATGCAATAGAGCCTGTCCCTCCAACCGAAATGAAGAAGGGTTTCTACAGCCCTTACTTCATTGTACCCAAGAAAGGCGGCAGCCAAACTCCCATTCAAAATGCTCACCCAGAAACTGATTGTGTCTGGTGTCCGGCATCTAGATTGGTTCACAGCGGTAGACCTGAAGGACGGGTACTTTCACGTCTCGATTCTGCCACGACACCGACCCTTTCTACGGTTCGATGGCCAGGCATATCAGTACAAAATCCTCCCCTTCGGCCTGTCTCTGTCCCCTCCCATCTTTGAGAAAATCGCAGAGGCAGCCCTTGCCCGGCTCCGAGAAGCCAGCATCCACATACTCAATTACCTCAACGACTGGCTCATCCTGGCCCCCTCGTGAGAGTTACTATGCGCACACAGAGACCAGGTGCTCAGGCACCTCAGCCGTTTGGGAATTCAGGTCAACTGGGAAAAGAGCAAGCTCGCCCCGGTTCAGAGCATCTCTTTTCTCGGCATGGAGTTAGACTCAGTCTCAATGTCAGCATGTCTCTCCAACGAGCGTGCACAGTCGGTGCTGAAATGCAATGCCTTGCTTCCTTCAAGCCAGGCACTATGGTCCCTTTAAAATGTTTCCAAAGGCTCCTGGGGCATATGGCATCCTCCGTGGCGGCCGCTGGGGTTGATGCATAGGAGACCACTTCAGCACTGGCTTCAGACTCGAGTCCCGAGACGAGCATGACGCCACGGCACGCACTGTGTGAGAATCACCACCGCCTGCCACCAAACCCTGGACAGACCTCTTGCAGCAGGTGTCCCGACGCGTCCTGGTCACGACCGATACCTCCAAATCGGGTTGGGGCGCCGTGTGCAATGCGCCGTTGGAACGGGGCCACGCTGCGCTGACACATCAACTGCCTAGAGTTGTTGGCTGTTCTCTTTGCCCTGAGGAAGTTTCTCCCGTTAATTCGAGACAAACATGTACTAGTCAGGTCAGACAGCACCACAGTAAAATTCTGCGCCTTTGTTCCCAGGAGACCCCATCTTTCGGATCCCTGGTTGATTCCTCCCTACCCCTCATGGGTCCGCAGTTCAGCGGAGGAACTCACCGACCCAAGCCACTACGGGTACTCAATCTACCCTGTACTGGAATAGGTGCTCCTCAGGTTAAGGCCTCCTGTTCAGACTCCCCCTGTGTGTAATTTCTGCGGTACTGTCCCCTCACGAGCGGACCCCCATGTCTCCCTTAGTCAGTTCCAGCTGTCTCAGTCTCCGTGCTGTAGTAACTCCCCCCTCTACGAGGCTGGATCTACCAACGCGCCAACTTTTCCACATAGGTCCTAAACGGCCATGTGATGTATTCGCCACCTTTACCTCCCCTGCAGGGTAGATGTGGTCTCCGCAGGGTCTTCTCCCCCTGAAAAGCCGTAATTGCTCTATGCGAGAAACATAGAGAGAAAAGAGGCCCAGCCCGTTCCCAGGTTGGCAAGCATCACCTTGTTCCCCTCACTAGGGTAACCATAAGGATTCTGATGACTTTAATGGGGCATTGGGGAAGGGTACGTGCAGCCTGATACAGTTGGTCGTTCTGCACGTAAGACTACCTGCTCGCTTCTGTATCAGCAGTTCACGTACACGGCTCAGTGCATGGCATGATTGAAGTGGGACCCCTAGTGTCGCTTCTCCGACACAACGTGGAGCGAGCGACAGAAGGGGAACGTCTAGGTTATGTATGTAACCTCCATTCCCCGATGGAGGGAACGAGACGTTGTGTCTTCCCCGCCACGTCGCTGAGCCGAGCCACTGTTGTGGCCGGACCATTTCCGGCTCCTCAGAAAAATCCTGAATGAACTCCCGTATTTGCCCTGCCTAAATACCCATATGTCTGGGGGCGGGGTATGCAAATACTGTCTGCCAACTTCTCATTGACCTTTTTTCATAGATCAGAGGCATATATCGGCGCTCAAGAGAGACCTGGAGCACAGTCTGGGAGCTACAGACTGACATGACATGTCCCCTCGGGTCTTATAACGAGTCTTAGGGACTGCAAGCAAGTTCTGGCCAGAGGACCGGACAGTGCGGTCAGAGGAATACAGCTTCAAAAGGTCCAGGATGTAATGTGGGGCCTGACCATTTAAGGCTCTGAAAGTCAGCACTAAAATCTTAAAATCAATCCTGAATTTTACAGGGAGCCAATGGAGATCCAGTAATACTGGTGTTATGTGAGACCTTCGAGGGGCACCTGTTAAAAGTCTAGCAGCAGAATTTTGAACAATTTGCTCAAAGCAGACTTATTCAGACAAATAAAAACAGAGTTGCAGTAGTCAAGTCTTGTTGATATGAAAGCGTGAATTATTATTTCCAGATCCTTCTTTGACAACATTTTGCGAATTTTAGAGATGTTCCTAAGATGATAAAAACAATTTCGGACGAGCTGTTTAGAGTGTGTCTCCAAAGTCATGGCCTGGTAAAACACATCCCCCAGGTTTTTGAGGCTGGATTTGACAGAGCATCCCAGAGAGCCAAGGTGCTGTTTGATCAGCGGGATCTTATGGTCTGGGGCAAAAATCAGAGTTTCAGTCTTGTTTGAGTTTATCTGCAAATAGTTTGTGGCTAGCCAGTCTTTGATGGAGGACACACACTCTAAAAACAGAGACAAACGATGAAACTCAGACTCATTAAAAGAACAATACAACTGGACATCATCAGCATAGAAATGGTATGATACATCCTTGAAACAACCAATAATTTGACCAAGTGGCAAAATGTACAGTAAAAACAAAATAGGACCCAAAACTGAACCTTGTGCCACTCCACAGGACAAATTGGTCACATCAGACTGTACATTGTTCACAGCAACATTAAAGGTTCTGTCATGAATACAGGAAGAGAACCACTGAAGGACAGATCCTGATAGTCCCATCTCATTATGAAGCCGATTGAGTCCGCTGCCATCATCACATCACTAGAGACTTTGATAAGGGCTGTTTCAGTAGAATGTAATTTTCGAAAGCCAGATTGAAAAGTATCAAACAGGTTGAGCTGCTCCATATAGGAGGTCAGCTGGCATGCCACTACTTTTTCCAAAATTTTGGAGATAAATGGAAGTTTAGATATGGGCCTATAGTTTTTAGGTTCTGAAGGGTCAAGATTGGGCTTTTTAAGGATCGGATTTACCACAGCGTGTTTGAAGTAGTTGGGGACTGAGCCAGATCTAAGTGACAGATTAATTATTTTTACCACACAAGGGCCGACAATATCAAACAATTTCAAAAATAGATTTGTTGGGACAATGTCAGCGGGGCTCGAGGACGGTTTCATATTTCCTGTTATGGTCTTCACATCCTGTAGGCTGACAGGAGTGAAGGACTGACCAAGACGACACCGGTGAAAACTCAATAAAACAACCAGGAATGAGTGGAGGATTTACACTGGCCCTAATGTCATGTACTTTGTTTAAAAAAAACGTCAAAAAGTTGTTACAGTCCTCATGTGTGTGCACAGGCACAAGAGGAGCCGGAGGCGCAGTAAGATTTTCAATGGTGTCAAACAAGACTTTTGGATTTTTCTTATTTCCTGATATAAGATTAGAAAAATAAGCTGAGCGAGCCTGCTTTATCAATTCATTTAGATCTAGCATTATGTCTTTTAAATGGAGTCTGTGTACCTCTAATTTAGTGGCTTTCCACAGACGCTCTGTCTTCCGACATTTTCTCCTAAAACTACAAATATTATCATTTATCCATGGAAGAGCCTTCTTCTGTGATCCTGAAATCTTTTTAACAGGTGCTACCATATCCAAGACCGACAGACAGTGGTTGTTAAAACTTTGTACAAGTGAATCAACATCATCACATTCAATAAAGGAGCAAGATTCAAAATCACTTGAAGAGGCAGAGAAATCACTTGGTGTTGTCTCACTAATGATGCGTTTTTGTGTTACAACATTACGGACAGCAGGCATCGTGATAAGTGACAAATTAAAAAAGACACAACAATGGTCACTAATCTGAAAATCTTCAACACTCAGTTTATCAATGTTTAGGCCACAAGAAAAAACCAAGTCCAACGTGTGGCCTTTTTTATGTGTGGGGCCAGAAACATGCTTTACAAAATTGAAAGAATCCATAATTGACAACAGTTCAACTGCATTCGAACAAGAGGGATCGTCAATATGCAAATTAAAGTCTCCAAGGACTAAAATGCGATCTAGTTTGATGATAGATGTTAAAAACTCAAGAAATGTACGTGCAGAACCAGGAGGTCGGTAAACTAAAACACAGTAAAAGGGGTGTATTTTCCCAACCTTACACATCTGCAGCTCAGAGAAATCGGACGAAGCGGTGTCCATCAAACTACAGCAGAAAGAATCCCGGAAGACCAACGCAAGGCCACCTCCACGACGTGCAAGCCGAGGGGTCCCAAACATGGAGCAGTCCGGGGGGCATAATTCTTTAAGATGAATGTGTTCGTTCTCACGCTGCCACGTCTCCGTAATTAATAGAAAATCCAAGTTTTCCTTAGTGAAATGGTCGTTCAGGGTAAAAGCCTTGCTTGCAATGGAGCGCGCATTGAGAAGCGCAATCCTGGTAGAGCGCGTGTGTGACAAGGGCTGGCCTGGGACGGGCTGGATGGCATGATCCGTCCGACAGGTAACCTGGCACAGAACACGCTGGCGGGGCGCACGACAGCAAACAGGCCGGGTGGGAAAGATCTGGTCGGAGGTGCTCCACACAGGCGATGACACACAGACCGCGTCCCGATCTGACTCACAGACCGGAACCGGCCTCAGGCACCGCTCACTCCCGGGAGCTCTGGATCCATTCGGCCCAGATGAAAATCCACGGGATCGCCACTTTCTCCTCCAGACTTGGACCCCAGCCCTGGATCCTCGCTTCCTTCTCCTACCGCGGCGCCGGGTAAACAACAGGTATTCCGGCAATGACGCGTGGCACTCCAGCTTTGGAGGGAAAAACTCCGAAAATCTTTCCCGGGTAATACAAAAGTCCTGCATATGTGCCTTAATGCGGAGCAACGCAGCCGATCATACTGTATGATTGCAGAGACATAACTAGTGGTTGATAGGGTTGACACAAGGAAAATCACATGAAGGATTACGAGTGTATGAGAGAGCAGAGTGGTGACCGATGCATAGCCGAACACAGGCGCCATCATTGAGGTGTCAAAGTACATCACATAAATACTGTAATTTCCTGGTGAGAGAAATGATGCATAATTATTATTATACATAATACCATGGCCTATTTGAATACTTGATTCTGATTGGCTTGAATGTGTGTGATCATATTGTTTAATGAACAGGTAATTCAAGTCAGTTTTAATCACCATTCTATATTCCTTGCCTCTATCAGGAATAAGAGGCACAGGACCCAAATGCAGAGTGAAAAATAAAGGTTTATTTACACTGGAGGCCAAAAGTTTGGAATGATGTACACATTTTGCTTTTTCGGAAGGAAATTTATATTTTAATTCACCAAAGTGGCATTCAACTGATCAAAAAGTACAGTCAGGACATTACATATGTAAAAAACAGCACCATCACTATTTGAAAAAAAAAGTAATTTTTGATCAAATCTAGACAGGCCCCATTTCCAGCAGCCATCACTGCAACACCTTATCCTTGAGTAATCATGATAAATTGCTAATTTGGCACTAGAAAATCTCTTTGGTTAGCTATTTGGTTCGTTAAATGAAGCTTAACATTGTGTTTGTTTTTGAGTTGCCACAGTATGAAATAGACTGGCATGTCTTAAAGTCAATATTAGGTCAAAAAAAGAAACAGCTTTCTCTAGAAACTTGTCAGTCAATCACTGTTTTGAGGAACGAAGGCTAAACAATGCTTGAAATTGCCAAAATAAAAACTACGATTTCATACAAAGGTGTACACTCAGATCAGCCCCTTTTGATAAGCCTCCTTTCAATGTGTTTTGTATTAATTCCATTGGCATAGCAATGAGGAAATACTTAATACTTAGGAAAAAAACACTTAATTATAGACCTCTCCTCTCCCCACTCCACTCGCAGTGTTAATAGCATCAACAGCTTGATCCCTTCTGAACCTTTTTCTCTATACTACGCAACCATTGACCATGCTATAAAATTTATCAAAACAGCCGGCAGAGGCGAGTGGTTAAGTAAAGCTGACATAACCGACACTTTTAAAATCATGCCTCTTTACCCATCTCAGTGGCACCAATATGGCGTCAGGTGAAAAATAATTTTCTTCGAGTCTAACTTGATTGCAAAGCAGTACTTTTAGCAAAGGCTGGAGAGGTACTTGCTTGTCATTGCGTTTCCTTGTGATGCTTTGGTTATTTGGCTGTGTCAGTAGAAAATTCTTGAAAATATATTAACATTTTATTGATTCAAAAAACAGGATTGAACAAACAGAAAATACACACACAGAATCAAATTATATATCCCTCCCCCTGAACATCCCCCATCCTCCTTTTACACTACAAACATCCACTAGTCCAATACAAAATGAAAGTATACACACATACAAATTAAAAAAAAAACATTAATTAAAACAGACAAGAGGAAACACTTCAGAATATATAAAAAATAAAATCATACATATAAAACTACAAATCTCCCTCCATTGCCCTTCCCGAGAGCCTTCTAAAAAGGCTAAATAGCTATTTTTTTATAAATAAATCCATGTTACCAAGCCTTCTATATGACATTTCCTCAAATGCCGCTACACTGCCAATTATAACACTGGCTAGGACCCAATTTTTTATGTATTTATCGCCTATATTAATGACCGCTTCATTGCCTAAAATACAGAGTCTGGGGTAAAATGAAATTTGAGTGCCCAATATGTTACACATAATACTCCAAAATTTGTGGATCTTAATACACCTTAAAAAACATGGATTGTGTCCTCATCTTCTGACTGGCATCGCCAGCAGGTGGATGTGTCTTTAAGCCCAAGCCTACACAATCTAGAGGGGGTCCAGTAGAATCTATGTAAAATCTTGCATCTCTATATGTAGACTTGATGTTTTTTTAGAATCCAAGCCCACACTCCCTCCTCCAATACCAAGTTTAAATCTTTCTCCCATAATCTCTTGAGAGATGTTGAAGCTTCATCCCCCAGACTCTGAATTAGCAGGGAGTAAACCTTCTACTCAATTCCGACAAAACAGAGGTATTAATTATTCATGACCTCAAGACTAGATTATTGTAATGCATTACTGGGAGGATGTCCAGCAAGATCAATAAATAAACTTCAATTGGTTCAAAATGCAGCAGCCAGAGTGCTAATGAGAACCAAGAAATATGATCATATTAGGCCCATTTTATCATCGTTACATTGGCTACCTGTTAAATTTCGTATTAATGAATTTTTTTTTTTAAAGTTAACTACGTACAAAGCTTTGAATGGTCTAGCTCCGCAGTAATTAAGTGATCTTCTGTCACGCTATATTCCATCACGTTCATTACGATCACAAAATTCTGGCCTGTTAATAGTTCCTAGAATATCAAAATCCACAAAAGGAGGTAGATCCTTTTCATATTTGGCTCTGGAACTATGGAATAGTCTCCTTAACACTGTTCGGGACTCAGACACACTCCCTCAGTTTAAGTCTAGACTAAAGACTCTATTTATCCAGACATACACCTCATTTATCCTCCAACCCACAATTAGGCTGCTTTAGTTTAGTCTGCCGGAACCAGAAACAGTCATCATGATCTATAACGTTGCACTAAATTGAATGGCATCTATAATAATATTTATTTTATTTGTTTCCCTGTCTCAACCTCGGCCCTTCATCAGCCAATTAACAAGGACAATTGCATCTGTGTGAACTTCTGCAGTTATTCTAGGATGGACTTCAAAGACATTAGTCATTAATCTTACAGTTAATAAAACATCTTTGTTTAAACACTGACCCTTAACACTTACTTAGTTTAATAAAAAAAAATTTCAAGATTCTCTTTATTGAGGTTTTTTTTGCATATAAAATACAGAAAAAAAAAAGAAACAAAAACACAATAACAAACAACAGAGGATATCATTGCCATTTCCATGCTAAACGAATCAGTTATACATTCGCACCAAAATAATCTATGAAAGTCTGCCACGTTGAATAAAATATTTCAGATTTCCCCCTCAACAAATATTAAATTTTCTCCAATTTCAAAGGTCATCCTGCCAGGCTCTTTTCAAATGGTCCAATGTAGACGTTGTTTCTTCCTGTGATAGCACATTGTGGATTTTAGCAATTAGCCCTTTTTGAGATGGATCAGACAAAAAACAAATTTCCATTGTGGAATTTGGGGGTTGATAAGGAAAAGATGGAAATAAGCTCCTAACAAAACTTCGGATCTGTAGGTATTTCAAGAAATCTTTACTTTCCAAATTGTATTTGTTCTGTAATTGTTTGAATGTGGGAAATATATTTTCAATAAATAAGTCCTTTATACATCAGATACCCTTATGTTCCCACTGATGAAATGTTATGTTTAAGATTGACGCAAGAAATGTGTGATTATTTATCAATGGACTTAAAGCTGACACTCCCGTCCATCCATAATGCATTCTGATCTGGGACCATATTTTAACTGAATGAGAAACTAAAGGGTTCTCAAGTTTTTGTTTTGAAATAGGCAACGCTGAATAAAGTAATGCTTTTAACGAGGAGGGATAACAGCTTTCATTCTCCATCTCACTCCAATCAACCCCCTGAGTGGACTTCCAAAAGGACATTGAGCGGATATTACATGACCAGTAATAACGTCGAAAACAGGGTAATCCCATACCTCCCAGACAAGGTGGTCTTTGTAAGAACACTTTCTTGATTCTTAGAGTTTTTCTGTTCCATATAAAATATGACATGAGAGAGTCCAGTTTATTAAAAAATGCTTTGGCTATCCAAATAGGAATACACTGGAACAAGAACAGAAACTTAGGCAGAACATTCATTCTAATAATATTTATTCGGCCTGCTAATGAAAGTGGTAGAATCATCCATGAGTCTATATCTTTTTCCATTTGATTGTATAATTTCAAAAAGTTGTGCTTGAAGAGGCCGTAATATTCCTGTGTAATATTTATCCCAAGATATTTAAATTCAGTTGAGATTGAAAAGGGAAAGACCTTAAACATGTTAGTATTCATAAGGGCTTTAGAATTAATTGGAAATAAAATACTTTTTGATAAGTTCAATTTGTAACCTGATACTGCTCCAAATTCCTTCAAAATTTCCATTATCACAGGAACCGATTTCACAGGGTTTGAAATATACAGTAACAGATTGTCCGCATATAAAGAAAATTTATGTTCTATCTTTCCCCTTCCAATCCCAATGTATTCTTTCGTTGCACGTAATAACAGAGCCAGGGGTTCAATGGCTATTTCAAAGAGTAGTGGCGAGAGCGGGCAGCCCTGTCTAGTCGAGCGGCTGAGGGGGAAATATCTTGAATGTACATTGTTGGTCTGCACTGAAGCCTGAGGCTGGGCATATAATATTTTTAACCAAGATATAATTTGTGGGCCAAATCCGAATTTTGACAGGGTCGAAAAGAGATAATCCCATTCGACCCTGTCAAAAGCTTTTTCCGCATCTAAGGAGAGTAGAATTTCAGGATGTAAATTCTCTTTGTCATGAGTGTGAATTATATTTAGTAATCTTCTAATATTAAAAAACAACTGTCTATTTTTGATAAACCCAGTTTGGTCCTGTGAAATGATTGTCGGCAAGATTGTTTCCAATCGTGTAGCTACAATTTTTGCCAGTAGTTTATTGTCCACATTAAGTAAGCTCACCGGTCTATAAGATGTGGGGTCTAAGGGGTCTTTGTATTTTTTGAGAATAAGGGAAATGCTTGCCTGGTAAAATGTTGGAGGCAAAGAGCCCCTATGTAAGGCTTCATTGAATACATCTAACAGCAACATCGAGATCTGCTCTTTAAAGGCTTTGTTAAATTCTGAAGTGTAGACGTCTGGACCAGGCACTTTAGAATTTTGCATGCTGTTTATAGCTTGTTCAATTTCCTGTTTTGTTATGGGTCTTTCCAGTTGTTCAAAATTTTCTAAACTAATTGTTAGAATAGACATTTTATCAAGAAACGTATCTATAAGTGTGGAGTTCTTCTTAGATTCTGAAGTGTATAGTTTTTTATAAAAGATTTTAAATGTATCATTTATCTCCTGTAGGTCTCTTGTAACTTGGCCTGAATCGGTGCGGATTTCTGTAATCATCCTTGATGCCGCTTGTTTTTTAATTTGTTGTGCCAAAATCTTACCCATTTTTTCCCCATGTTCATAATATCTCTGCCTTGCTTTGGTCAACATTTTAACCGTTCTTGTAGTGTACATTAATTCCAGTTCTGTCTGCAGAGCTAGTTTTTTCCTATGTAGAATTACTGAGGGAATAGATTAATGTTGTTTATCTGTTATTTCTTCCTTCAGTTTAGTTTCTCTTTCCCTTTGTTGTTTATTTTTCAGGCTTTTCCATGAGATTATTTGGCCTCTAATGTATGCCTTCAGCGCTTCCCAGAGGGTGGATTTTGTGACATCTGGAGTGTCATTAAGTGCTAAATACAAGTGTATGTGATTTTTAATTTCTTCCATTCCCTCTTTGTCTGATAGTATGTTGTTATCAAACCTCCAGATCTTTGATGTTTGATTATATCCAAAAGCTAAATGCAGAGTTAGAGGACTATGATCTGACAACATTATTGTTTCATAATTACAATGTTTCATTTGTTGAAGGAGTTTACCATCTATTAAAAAGTAGTCTGTTCTGGTATAAGTCTGATGAACTGGGGAATAGGGGAAAACGGGGTAATGTGAGACATCGGGTAATGTGAGACACCCCCTGTATCTAGGCAACGGAAAACATTTGTGGTCAAGTGACCATTAATTTTTCAAGCCCCTCCCATTTCCCATTGGCCATTAAGGAGAGGAACTTATGGTGCTGTGGTAAGCATGTTTTTTTTACAAAAATATTTTTTTTGCATGTAAAAGTAAATTTTCTTGCTGTCAACTTAATCAACTGTTGTGCCAAAGCAAATTGATTCAGGTAGAAAAACTTATACATGTTGATAAACTAAAAACATATAAAACCATGTGATTATGCTAGCTGAAGATTAGCCTGAATTGCTAAGAGAGATCATTTTTTCTAAAATGTAGCGGTGGTGTAAAGTGAGACAAATGCTTTGGGGTAAAGTGACACATGAGGCACAAGTTAAGTTTAGTCTTAAACATATTTTAATGTAATATTACATTACATATGTTTTATTTTTAAAGTCATAAACATTGTAGAAAAGCCATCATGCCAAGGCAATACACCAGGAAGACAACCTGGGGCAAAACACCCCTCGAGGAGATGAAGAGTGCAGCCGCTGAGGTCAAGGAAGGAAAGAAGTCTATAAGAGCAGCTGCAATAGAAATATTGACAAGTCAAGCCTCCTAAGATTCATAAAGAAAAAAGAGAAAGGGGAAGTAAAATCAGTAGCCTGGGGTGCAGTAGCTGAGGCAAAGAGAATATTCACAGATGAGATGGAGGAGGAGCTTGCCAAACACTTGAAACAACTAGCTGATCAGTTCCATGGCCTGATTTCCTTGACCACCTGATACAGCACACCAATTGCACCCCTGACCATCCCATGCTGTTAATCCTGGATAATCTTAAGGCTCACATCTCACTCAAGGCAGTAGAAATAGCCAAGAGCAACGGTATTGTTCTGCTCACCCTCCCACCCCATACATCCCATCGCATGCAGCCTCTCGACGTGACCGTTTATGGCCCGTTCAAGACCCAATACAGCCGAGCTCTTGATGGGTGGATGAGATCCAACCCTGGCAAAACAGTCTCGATCTACCAGATTGCAGGACTTGTGAATGAGGCCTTCATGTCAGCAGTGACACCACGCAACATCACTTCTGTATTTAGGTCCACTGGGATTTTCCCATATAACCGAGAAATTTTCCCTGATGAAGCGTTTGCACCATCCATGGTGTCAGACCGGCCAAACCCTGAGGTGCAGCCTGCCACTGCAGATGATTTGGATGGTCCATCCCCTGCAGATGATCCACCTGCAGATGAACCACACGCTGCAGATAATTTCCTCGCTGATGGTAATCCATCCACTGCACATGGTCCAGCTGACTCAGATGTGCCATGTGTTCCCAGCCAGCCTGGATATGTGTCTCCTCGTGAAATCCTACCACTTCCCAAATGTCCCCCCAGAACACAAACCAAACGAAAGCGTGTGAAGACTAACTGATACTCCTGAGAAGCAGGCAATTGAAAAGGCTTATAAAGAAAGACAAAAGAAACTGGCAGGGAAAAAGCAAAATAGCAAAGAAAAGGGAAAACTAAAAAAGAAAGCAACCAAAAAGAAAATCATAGTTAGCAGCTCTGAGGAGAGTGATGTCCCTGTCCCAATTGATAATGTGTCTGACGAAGAGAGCTCTGAGGATGAGAGAAGTGATCCAGGAAACACAGATCTGTCCGTGGGTGACTTTGTCATAGTTAACTTTGCAACCAAACAAAGGAGCGTCCATTACATTGGCATGATTGAGAAAGTTGAGGATGATGAAATACTTGCACAATTTCTCAGAAGAATCCAGGGAAACACGAAAGAGTGGGAGAGACCCATGTTTGTTATAAAGGAAAATGATGTGGCACATGTTCCTAAAAGTGATGTGGTGAAGAAGCTGCCTCAACCTAAAAGGCCTGGAGGAACCACACGGAGAGAGCAACTCCTCATCTTTCCCTGTAACCTTCAGGGCTGGAATGTAGAGTAGGCCTAGTTGTAGAGCATGACAGTAGGCTTATGTTCTAATCCAGGTGGGTCTAGTCCTGTGTTCTGCGGCCCAGGCTGTTCTAGCTGGCTCTAAGGGTCCTGTGTTATGACCCCCAGACACTAGCTGGCTCTAAGGGTCCTGTGTTCTGACCCCCAGACTGTGTTCTAATCTAACGGGTTCTATCTGTCATTTGAATGTTAATTAAAACATTTTGAATTATATTATGTTGTATTTGATTTTGTTCAGAGTTACTTTCAAGTGTTTAGAAAAACAATGTGCTTAATTGACCAATCCCCATGATTCTGTTACTATTCCGACATTAGTTTTTGAATGTGTGGTTGTCAAGCTAGCTGTCAGGATTTTAACTGTAACAACATGTGTTGTTATGGTAGTTTCAGAGTGGAAAAAGTAAGTGGATCAGTTTACCCCCAGCTGGTTCACTTTACACCTTGATTTCTCTGGTCTGTCTCAGTTTACCCCTAAGCTGGGGTAAAGTGAGACACAAGACCACTTTTTAAAAAACAATCATATTTTCACTGCCCTTCATCCTGAATACATTCTGATAATGTCCATTGCTAGGAAACATCCTGAATTAATGGGAAATGTGTAAATTTTACTGATATATCATTTTAGCTCGCTTGGAGGGGAGCAAATGTAAAAAATGTCTCACTTTACCCCACTCTCCCCTAATAAGAATATTTCCGTGTGTTGGGGTGCAGGGTTCTCCATGGATCTATTATTTTATAAGTTTTCATGAATTTCTTGACACTTTTTGCCATTTTGGTCACTGTAGCCGGTCTTTGTGATGACCTATCCAGGTCAGAATCCAGTACTAAATTAAAATCTCCCCCAATTATCAGTTGGTGAGAGTCCATGTTGGGTATTTTTGATAACATTGAGTTTATAAATTGTTCATCGTCAACATTGGGAGCATATACATTTACTAATATGATCAAATTATCATAAAGTTTACCAGTGACAATGATGATTCTGCCTTGAGAGTCTGGTATTATCCTTGAAGCGATAAACGGTACTGTTTTCTTAATTAATATTGCTGTACCCCTACTCCTTGCACCGAAGTTAGAATGAAATATCTGTCCAATCCATTTATTGCGTAATCTGTTGTGATCTTGATTTTTCAAGTGTGTTTCTTGTAGAAAGCCAATATCATGTCTATTTTTTTCAAATGTGCTAAAATATTACACCGTTTTATGGCTCCATTAAGCCCTTTGCAATTCCAAGTCACAAATTTGACCAAGCTGTGAGGAATTGCTTTTGCCGACATGGTGTTTACCTTGGTCATATTTAATTAATGCCTGGCAGTGAAAACTATCTTGTATGACATCCTCTGAAGTAGAACAAAGTCTGAACATATGAACTTTCCCAACATCCCTAAGCTAAACGTGCTAGGGTAAAAACAAAAACAAACATGATCTTCATAAAGATCCCCAAGTACCTGATCCCTAAGTCCATGGACTCTTGACTTACCCCTTAACTCCTTAAGTTGTATGCTATATACTCCTGGGTCAGATCACTTGTAGTTGTGGCCCACTCTTATTGAATAAAAGTAAACGTAAATCAAATCTAGTATAGTAATTAAATTTAACTCCTTACCCCTTTCACTAAATGTGAAAATTTAGATCCAGTACGCGTAGAGAGAGAAAAAAAATATAATAAATAAGATATAATAAAAATACTAATAATTATAGTACTTAACCAACCTTGTTATAAACAAAACCTGAGAGGGGTAGGAGAAGAAATAAATAAAATAAATATATGTATACATATACCTACATACACACACGTATATATATATTTATATGCTTATATACACACACCCACGCCTCCAGTTGTTCCACCCGTTGACACCTAATTTTTCCTCCTTTTCCTTCTGTCAAATCAACATTACTCCAATATCCTCTAAACTATGTGTTGCCGTCAAAAGAGAAGTGTCTTTGATGTGTTTTCTCTGGTGGCATCACAATTGTATGTTGAAAGGAATACTCAAATACCTTTAATCCTCTTCAACCTGTGTAGTTGAGGTCTGGGTTTTTAAAAAGTTTTCGGCTGCCCGTGGGTCTGTGAATGAGTGTTTGGTGTTGTCAATCATTATGATCAACTTTGCCGGGTAGTACAGACTGTAGGGTATTCCCGCGTTGCGTAGTTTCATCTTAACCGGGTTGAAAGAAGCTCACAATTTGCTGACCTCTGGACTCATATCCGGAAATATATATACAGGTGATCCTTTGTAGAATAGATTGCCTTTGTTCCTGGATAGCTGCAGAATCTTTTCCCTGTCGGTGTAGTAATGTAGGCGAGCTATCATCGCTCTTGGGCGCTCTCCTGCCCGGGGTTTAGGGGCAAGGGTTCTATGAGCTCGCGTAGGTTTTGCCTGCGACTTCTGTTCTCTATGTCCATGTATTTCTCCTGCAGTTTATTGTAGTCTTTCTATAAGGTTGCATGCGCTTTGTTCATGGCGGTTATTTTGTCCGAAACATCACAGAGAGATCTTTCCATCTCTCTCTGTGTGTCTACCGTTTCAGTGTGGGCCCTATGTAGTGTTTCTATTTTCTTTGAGAGATCGTTTCGGAGCGTGTTAATGTCCGATTTAGCTTCCTCTCATAGCGATGAGATGTCTTTGTGTATATCTTGATGCATAATCTCTATTTTCGCTTTGATGTCATTCTTTAAATTTTCGCGGTAGGCACGTAGTTCACTTCGAAATATTCCCACCGAGAGAAGTGTTTCTTCTTCTGCCATTACGCCTTCTCCTTGTGAGCAGACCGGAGCTTCACTAGCTGGAGCGGTGTCAGCCGGGGTTTTGTTAGCTTGTGCTGCAATAGCATTTGCGGTGCCGGTTGAGGCCTTGTTAGTAGAGGCATCGTTAGCCGGAGCAGTGTCCCCCGGTGCAGGTGTGGCTTGTAGAGTTTTTTGTGTGTATCTTCGAGCACCCTTCATTCCAATATTGTCCTAAATTATTTTTATTGGTGAATTGCTGATAAATGGTGATGTTTGTTAACCCAGGATATTTAAATTATTGAAACTTTTGCGGAGCTGCCTAACTTCGCTGCTCACTCCATTCGGCCGTAAGCGGAAGTCCTCAGTTTAATCATTTTTAACTATGAATTGCACTATACATGAGTAATATTGTCATTATATTCATGATTTTAGTCAGAGGGGAACAGACCCCCACAGTGAGTCTGGTTTAGGGTTAGGGTTAGGTTAGCCAGAGGGGAACTGGCCCCCACAGTGAGTCTGGTTTCTCCCAAGGTTATTTTTCTCCATTAATCAACATCTTATGGAGTTTTGTGTTCCTTGCCACAGTCGCCTTCAGCTTGTTCACTGGTGTTATAAATACAATTATTATTTAATTACTTATTTTTAAACACAGTTCGCAATCGTATTTTATCAAACTACACAATGATGACTAAGACATTATAGATATTACATTTTCTTTTAGTTTCAAAGCTGCTTTGAAACAATGTGGGTTGTGAAAGGCGCTATACAAATAAAATTGACTTGACTTGACTTAATACACTGAAGCCTTGTGACCATTAATCACCACTCCCAGTATATCTGCCGCTTTAGGGGGGTGCATGCTACTCCCAAAAATAGTACAGTGCAGGTGTCACAGCTGTAAATACCTAAACCTGAGAATCCCAAAATTTTCAACCATATTTTCAAAGGATCTCAACACTCTCATATAGGTCACCAAGTGTATTAACCGCCCTCATAATCCCCTCCGTCCAGCAGAAAGGGGACTTATTTGGGTTCAGTCATATGCTCGAGGCAACATTTAAATAAATGTCCAAATTAAACACTCTAGACACTTTTGTCCATATTGAGTGCAAATGCGAGATAACAAGGTGTAACTTCTCCGATTAGTTTGATAGAAAGGCTTAGTAATGTTGAAATAGGGGCAAGAACTTCCTGTTCAATACAAAACCAGGGAGGGGCTCTCTCAGGTGGAAGTGACCAATGAGCCAAATGTCTGAGACCGAATGCATAATAATAAAACAAAATCTTGGGTAGGCCTAACCCATCTTTGTCAATGTAACTTACTGAAATGTAAACTGGGACGTTTACCATTCCAAATGAAGGACTTCGCTATGCTATCAAATTGCTTGAAATAAGAGAGGGGGACATCAACAGGGAGAGATTGTAGCAGGTGGTTGAATTCTGGAATACAATTCATTTTTAATAACATTAACCTTCACAGTCACAGATAAATGTAATGAAGCCCATCTACCCACATTGCTTGAAAACATTTTTAACCCTCTCGCCGCATCCTGCTGGATATTTTCGTCATTACAGAAACAACTCTACAATTCTCTGTCATTTTGGGGCATACAGATAGGTGTAAGACATCATTAGAGACTGTAAAGGGTCTACTTTTATTTGTGTACACTCACAATAACAACAAAACCTTGTGCTTTTGTAAAATAAAGAAAATAAAAAGGGTGAGCTTTCAGCTGTCTCTGGGTTCATGAGCATATTTCTGAACTCCGCGAATACTTATCACACAAACATGAAACATATTTCTAAAGAAAGCTTAAAATGTCTACTTTTAAATAAAATAATTCAAATTTAAAACAAATAGTCTCCTTCAATTTAATCTGTATGAAACAAAGCAATGTACAGTTTCTCCAGGCTCAGCTCATTATAGCTAATGTGATCACACATACCAGCAGAGGGCGCCATTCATATGGTAATGTGCTGAGACGTCACTGCAAATGGTAAACGCCCCAACAGTGCCATAAAAATGATCTAGTTCATTCACTTTTCTGCACGTTTGTTATGATACACAGGTGAGGAATCTCCTGGATATTGAGGAAGAGTTAAAATTTTCCTCAGAAGAAGAGCAGGACTCCGATGAACATTTGTATTTTGAAGGGAGACTTGATCCAGCCGAGGATACAATTTTGGATGAGTAAGTCATTTAGTTTTAATTAGTTGACATGCTATTTTATATAAACATGTTCATATTTTACTAGTGGGACTGTTTTTAGACTTGCCAGCCAGGATTCAGAGTATTTAAATTTGAAACATGTCCAAATAAGCAAGTTACATTTTGTTACATTTAAATTTTTCGGCTAAAGCAGGTATTTAAATTGTATGTTGTATGATATAAATACGATATGTAATATGATATAAAAATAATATGAATGTTTAGATTATATTTTATCTAGTGTTTATGGTGCCTCATTATCATCAACAAAGATTGTGCTTCCAAATATGTGTTCAGGTTAAATGAGTAAAATGCACTTTAAATATGCCCATATTACAAAATCAGCATATTATAATGATTTCTGAAGGATCATGTGACACTGAAGACTGCAGTAATGATGCTGAAAATTCAGCTTTGATCACAAATAGCATTTTACAATATATTCAAGTAAACTGTTCTTTTAAATTGTAAAAATAGTTCAGAATATCAATGTTTTTACTGTATTTTGGATCAAATAAATGCGGCCTTGGTGAGCAGAAGAGACTTCTTTTAAATGGTAGTGTAGGTCTAAAATTAAGTAAAGTATTTATGTAAAGAAAATGTACAGTCAGATTACTTCTTTTAACTTAAAACTTGATTTTGATCAAAAGTCTTTCTGTCACATTACTCATTGATAGACCCAGGGGAGGGTCTTTTGTCTCCTCAGGTGTGAAATACATCCATATTCATGTTAATTTACGCCTCCTCGTATATGACCTTTCTAACACTAAAAGTGTCTTACAAAAGTTCAATTACTATATTGTTTTGTATGAATGAGTGATCAGGGTGGTTTTCACATCAATTTGTAGCAAAAACTCTAGGCTACAAGATCCAGTTCTCAAAAGTCTTATGGACAAATGTTTAGTATGTGTTATATGGCCTTATTTCAATTACTTAAAATTTTAGTTTTTTCAAAAAACACACATAAACATAATTTTCTCAAAAATACAAACATGTACACACATGTTGCTCACATATTATTGTAGCTCAGTTTGTGCTGAATACAGTGTTATCAGACTTTAGCCATTAATGTGTTTTTAAGCAACTGAAAAAAGCACAAATGTCAAGGCATGTCAAAACTTCTCCAGGGCCCAAAACACACTCAGACCCCAGAGGGTTAATAAAGGGTAAAAATTAATTCAAATTAAATCACCCAAATTTGCTGGGAATAAAATACCCAAATACTTAATGCCTTGTTTGGGCCACTGGATGGTACCCAGCTCAAAAGATGATACCGTGCAATATGCTGTCAGAGCCAAAGCTTTGGATTTAGACCAATTCACTCTTTATCATGAGAACTTAGAAAATGAAATAATAATTATGTGGAGGCAAGGCATAGATCTAGTTTGAAACAAATAATAAATTATCATCTGCGTAAAGCAAAAGCTTATGCGCCACACTGCTGACATCCTGCCTGCATCTAGGCTTTTACATTCGTCTCCCCAACCATTCGTTCAAGTAGAATACAGGATTGCTTAATATGGCCAAACACCCTGCAGAAAGGTATTCTATTTTTTTTTTTTACAATTGTGCACATTGTGTCTAATCATGGGGGTTGGGCAGTACCATAAGTGACCTTTAATCACCACTCCCAATGTATCTGCCGCTTTAAGGGGGTGCATGATACTCCCAAAAATATTACAGTGCAGGTGTCACAGCTGTAAATACCTAAATCTGGGAATCCCAAAATGTTGAACCATATTTTCAAAGGATCTCAACATTCTCATATAGGTCACCAGGCGTATTAACCTCCCTCACAATCCACTCTTTCCAGAAGAAAGGGGACTTATTAATACATTATTTTGGGTTCAGTCATATGCTCGAGGCAACATTAAAAATAAATGTCCAAAATCAACACTCTAGACACTTTTGTCCATATTGAGTGCAAATTTAGTCATTGCAAAGGAATGCCACCTGGTCTTCTCATTCGTAGAGGGAGATGAGGATAGAAAATGTATGTATGTGCTTATGTCTGAACAGAGACAGTATTTACGACTGAAAAGCAGAACCGAGACACTTCGGGAAAGGCTGAGTGGGGTCCTCTGCCCTTTTCAGGTCAGAGGTCATTTAGTACAGGGGGGGTATGTTTGGGCTAGTTAGTAGTAAATCAGGGCTAGTGGCCTAGTCCCTGTATCTAAGGAATGTAGAGGGGGAAGATCTGCTTCTGTTGGAGACCTTGGGGAAAAGAGGTATAAAAACAACTCAGCCCTCCCCGACTACGTCTCACTCATGTCACAGTGTAATTCCTGTGTAATGACTGGGTCCTTCTTGCAAGAATAAATTATTTTAAAAGACTGTTTGATTCAGAGTGTCTCTTACGCAGTGATAATGGTTGGTTAATTTTTTTGCCGCAACAATTTGGTGTCAGAATAGTGGGATTCCTTGGAAGTGCCTTCTGGACCTGAGAGCAGACTGAGAGAAGTTCCAGCTCTACCTCGTAAGCTTCAGAGAGAGGGAATCAAATGAAAACGAACCCGTGGCAACCCAAATATCTCTGAGAAGAGACGACTAAATTATTTTCTTTTGGTATAAGAGTGAGTGAACCATAGTGGCTGAGACTGTTTTCTGTGGTGCGAGTACAAGAGGTTCTCGAGCAGAATCTGGGACCTACGAACAGGTCAATAGGTTTTCTAAACAGAGACTGAGCTCTCGCAAAAATTGTTTAATTAGGTTAGCTAAAATACTGAGCGCTGGAACGTACTTGTCACGTTCCCGTTGTCTGCCCTGTGTTCTGTGTCACTAGTCTATTGTCTAAACTACACTTCCCAGGATCCCCGGCCCTAATCACTGCCAGCCCTGTGTCATTGTGCTCACCTGATTGTAGTTTGTCTTCATCATGTCTCCAGTGTATTTAAACCCTGTTTGTTCTCCATTCCCCTGTCGATCGTTGAATGATGTTTTATGTTTGTGGATGCCTGTCTCCGTGCTATTTCTGGTCTGTGTTCCCTGCCCGAGTTCTTTGTTCAAGTTATTTTCCCCATTGAGGGTTTTCCTTTCTTTTATTTGTTTGTTCATTTAATAAAAGAAAACTGCGTTTGGATCCGCACCTCCTCATCTGTCTTCACTCCAGCCTCATTCATAACAGAACGATCGACCATCATGGATCCAGCGGTTTTGCGGGCAAGCAGCCCACGCACAGCACGGTGAGCGAGCCTGAAGCCACGACCGTCCCTGAGCCAGCGCCTGAAGCCTCGACCGTCCCTGAGCCAACGCCTGTAGCCTCGACCGTCCCTGAGCCAGTGCCTGTAACCTCGACCGTCCCTGAGCCAGTGCCTGTAGCCTCGACCGTCCCTGAGCCAGTGCCGGTAGCCTCGACCGTCCCTGAGCCAGCACCTGTAGCCTCAACCGTCCCTGAGCCAGCGCCTGTAGCCTCGACCGTCCCTGAGCCAGCGCCTGTAGCCTCGACCGTCCCTGAGCCAGCGCCTGTAGCCTCGACCGTCCCAGAGCCAGCGCCTGAAGCCTCGACCGTCCCAGAGCCAGCGCCAGTAGCCATGACCGTCCAAGAGCCAGCGCCTGAAGCCATGACCGTCCAAGAGCCAGCGCCAGTAGCCATGACCGTCCAAGAGCCAGCACCCCCCGAGCTTTCCAGAGCTCCGCCTTCTGAGCCTCCCAGAGCTCATCCCGAGCTTCCCAGGGCTCCGCCCCTCGAGCCTTCTAGGGCTCCGCCTCTCAAGTTTCTTGAGCCTCCTAGGGCTCCGCCTCCCGAGCTTTCCAGAGCTCCGCCTTCCGAGCCTCCCAGAGCTCCTCCCGAGCTTCCCAGGGCTCCGCCCCTCGAGCCTTCCAGGGCTCCGCCTCTCAAGTCTCTCGAGCATGCCAGGGCTCCGCCTCTCAAGTCTCTTGAGCATGCCAGGGCTCCGCCTCTCAAGTCTCTCGAGCATGCCAGGGCTCCGCCTCTCAAGCCTCCTATGGCGCCACCTCCCACGGCGCAGCCTCCCTCAGCTCCGCCTCCTGAGCTTCCAGAGCCTCCCTCAGCTCCGCCTCCTGGGCTTCCAGAGCCTCCCTCAGCTCCGCCTCCTGAGCTTCCAGAGCCTCCCTCAGCTCCGCCTCCTGGGCTTCCAGAGCCTCCCTCAGCTCCGCCTCCTGAGCTTCCAGAGCCTCCCTCGGCTCCGCCTCCTGAGCTTCCAGAGCCTCCCTCGGCTCCACCTCCTGAGCCTTCCAGGGCTCCGCCTCTAGAGCCTCCTACGGCGCCACCTCCCTCGGCTCCACCTCTAGAGCCTCCTGCGGTGCCACCTCCATCGGCTCCGCTTCCAGAGCCTTCCAGGCCTCCACCTCTAGAGCCTCCTACGGTGCCACCTCCATCGGCTCCACCTCTAGAGCCTCCTACGGCGCCTCCTCCCTCGGCTCCGCCTCCGGAGCCTTCTACGATGTGGTCTCTTGAGCAGCCCACGGCTCCGCCTACCTCGGCTCCGCCCTCTGAGTTCCCCATGGCTGTGGTTCTGAGGCCGCCTCCCAGGCCACCTGATCCAGTCCTCTTGTGGCCCCCTTGGACTGTCTGTCTGCCCCCTGTGCCTCCTTGGACTGCCTGTCTGCCCCCTGAGCCTCCTTGGACTGCCTCTCTTCCCCCTGTGCCTCCTTGGACTGCCTGTCTGCCCCCTGTGCCTCCTTGGACTGCCTGTCTGCCCCTGTGCCTCCTTGGACTGCCTGTCTGCCTTTTGTGCCCCTTGGTCTGTCGGTTTGCCCCCTGTGCTCCCTTGGTCTGTCTGTTTGCCCCTTGTGTTCCCCGGGTCTGTCTGTTTGCCCCCCTCCCCTTGGATGATTTTTTTGTTTTTGGAGTTAGGAGCGTCTGGAAGCCGCTCATTTGAGGGGGGGCTATGTCACGTTCCCGTTGTCTGCCCTGTGTTCTGTGTCACTAGTCTATTGTCTAAACTACACTTCCCAGGATCCCCGGCCCTAATCACTGCCAGCCCTGTGTCATTGTGCTCACCTGATTGTAGTTTGTCTTCATCATGTCTCCAGTGTATTTAAACCCTGTTTGTTCTCCATTCCCCTGTCGATCGTTGAATGATGTTTTATGTTTGTGGATGCCTGTCTCCGTGCTATTTCTGGTCTGTGTTCCCTGCCCGAGTTCTTTGTTCAAGTTATTTTCCCCATTGAGGGTTTTCCTTTCTTTTATTTGTTTGTTCATTTAATAAAAGAAAACTGCGTTTGGATCCGCACCTCCTCATCTGTCTTCACTCCAGCCTCATTCATAACAGTACTCCAGAAAAAGATTTTAAGTAAACCGTAATTAACAAAGCACTAGGGAGTGCACCCTTATCTGATCTTGGGTTAAGAAATCTGATCTTTTGGAGACGTCCGACAGATTATTAGACGTGCGTCGAACGGTAAATCCACAGATAAGCAGAAACAGCCGGTATGGGGAAGTCTTAAAGCAAGCTTGCCAAATTTGATACACCGGTTTTCTGTCAAATGAGAAAAAACTATGGGAGAAAATGTATGCAGGACATAGAGAAACTGATCAAATACCATGATTTCCCCAGAGAGGGAACACTGAGCACGACTAGACTGAGAGTGGTGCGAGAATCAGTTGAATAGGGCAGCGAGGCACAAAAAGGTTGTTGTGGCTGCATTCAACATGTGTGTAAAAAATGAAAACTAATGAAAAGTATGTTTGTGTTTCCCCACATGCAACGGCGATTGTGCCGGCGCTGCCGGCATATAATCATCACTATCCCATGGAGGAGCTGAAAGCCCTGAAACTGAACCCCGACCTCGACTGCTCTCCGCCCAGAAGACAAGCACCACAAGCAGCTCCTCCCGAATTGGACAGTGAAGGAGACCTGAATGAACTTTTTTCTGAGACCTGAGATCGCGCAAGCGGTGAAAGCAAGTTACATTGAATGGAAGAGCGGGCGGCTGACCTAAACCCTAAACGCAGAGGAAAAGCTGCTGACAAAGATAGACAATGTCAAGGCAAAGGGGGAGAAAGATCTTCAGCTGGCAGTTGTGCGACTACAATCTACTGTCAGCACATCTAAACCGCAGCAGAAATTAAAAAATAAGAGAGGTGACAGAAACCAGCGAAAGTGGAATTGCGGCTTGTGTGGGACTGACGACCATGAGTTCAGAGAATGCACGAAATGCAAACTGTGAAAACAATAGGGACACTGGGCTACAGACTGTCGGGGGAAGAAAAAGGCGGACTGAAGCAAGCAGAGCAGAGAGGGTCGAGCTGAGGGTGATCGGCTGCCGGCTACAGAAAAGGGAAGTGAAAATGTTTTAACCACACACACACACATACAACACCCACACATACACTGATTTACATACTGCTCTCTTGCAAATCTTTGAGTGTGACTAATGAAGCTTTATGTGATAATGTTTCGGATGAATGTTTGAGAATGTACAAAAGTTCAGGATTTATACAAATGCCGAGATATCAAATGTTAGTTGATGGGACGTTAGTAGATTTTTTTTGGTAGATTCTGGGGCTGGCCATTCTACGATACGACCATGTGACTTGTCATGTGTCCCAAAATTGACAGGTTCAGTGCATGAGAGCACTTCGGCCTCAGGCCATTTGATTTCTGAAAAATTCACAGTGCCCTTGGAGTGTGAGACGGAGAAGGGGAGAACATTTAAACATGCGTTTCTGTGTTCACCAGCTTGTCCGGTACCTCTAATGGCCAGAGATTTAATGTGTGAATTGAATTTGACCCTTACGGGGGGTTCCTTTAGGATTAGCATTGAGGAAGAACCACAAATATGTTGTTCTAAATTTGAACCGCAGTGGGCATATGAATGGCGTGTGAAAAATGATGATTGGGCAAAAAATGATCGAACAATGTAATTTAACACAGAAAATATGACGCCTGACCAATTGCATTGCACGTCACATGTCGTAATTGAACGTGAACCACAATATGAGGAGGGGTGGTTTAACAGGGTAGAAAATGAGACTGTGAAATTTGATAAGATTTTCTGGAAGAACCACAAATATGTTGTTCTAAATTTGAACCGCAGTGGGCATATGAATGGCGTGTGAAAAATTATGATTGGGCAAAAAATGATCGAACAATGTAATTTAACACAGAAAATATGACGCCTGACCAATTGCATTGCACGTCACATGTCGTAATTGAACGTGAACCACAATATGAGGAGGGGTGGTTTAACAGGGTAGAAAATGAGACTGTGAAATTTGATAAGATTTTCTGGACAGAAAATGTGTGTGCGCTCTCAGCTTGCCTGACAGAAAAACAAATGCAGTTCTATTTGATAGCAGGGGACACTGCCACACTTATCAGCGACCAAGGCCAAAGAGCAGCTGTGGGCAGATCTGGGCCCTTTTGTGAGAGAATGCATGAAAGCAACAGATTGGGCTGAAATAAGTGCAGAAGTGAAACACAGCAAAAGTGTAGGAGCATTTATGTCAAAATGTGATTTTGAGATTGAAGAACAGAGAACTGTAACTGCTATTGTGAAGAGTGCGGTGGAGAAACATGAGGTGGGGGCTGCTTCTGTCTCAGACATTCACCCTGCTCTGACAGAAGTACCTCCTAGGTTGTGGGCAAAACACAAATATGATGTAGGTTCAAAGGCTGTGAACCGGTTGTAATCACCCCAAAATCTGATTACAGACCATGTCAAGCGCAATACCCCCTCAAACGGGAGGCATTGCAGGGTATTATGCCAGTTTTTTGACTCCTTATTGAAAGAGGGCATAATTATACCATGTCATTATTCTCCAGTGCACACTCCAATCTTCCCTGTGAAGAAAATAAGAGACAAAAATTCACCGACTGAGTGGCGATTTGTGCAAGATCTTCAGATGTGCAATGTATTTTACTATGGTGGATTTGGCTAATGCTTTCTTTAGCGTCCCAGTGGACCAGAAAAGTCAGTTTTGGTTTGCGTTTGATTTTGACAATAAGGTTTATACGTTCACACAATTGTGCCAGGGGTACGCTGAATCCCCGACGATCTATAATGAAGAAGAAGCCTTGAACCCTTGACACTGACAGCTGGAACGGCTTTGTTACAGTAGGTGGATGATTTGTTGATCTGTCCATGTGATGAAGCTACGTGTGTGGCTGACTCTGTGTCCCTTTTGAAGCACCTAGAAGGAGAGGGACATAAAGTCAGTCTTTCAAAATCGCAGTTTGTGAAACAGGAAATAAAGTTTTTGGGACATGTTATCAGACCAAACAGTAAATCCATCTGTGACAAACGTGTACAGGCCATAAAAGATGTGCCAAAACCAATTACAAAAAAACAATTATTGTCATTTTTAGGAATGTGTGCTTATTGTCGTACATTTATTCCTAATTATGCCATTCTTGAACAGCCTTTACGAGCCCTGATGACAGGGAAAGGGCTGAGGTCATGTGACAAGCTTGTTTGGACAAGCGAAGCCGAGGAGGCATTTGCTAACATGAAAGTACAAATGGCTCTGGCTCCCACTTTGGGTCTCCCAGATGTAAACAAACCGTTTGTTCAGATGGTTGATGAGAAAAATGGGTTTATGACTTCTGTTCTTTTGCAGACTCATGGAGACAGACTGCGACCTGTGGCATATTTTTCAACCAAACTTGATGCAGTAGCAGTAGGTCTACCACACTGTATGGGGTCTGTGGCGGATGCTGAATTGGCAGTACTGGCATCCAGGGAATTTGTGGGGTATTCTGATTTAACTTTGATGGTTCCACACGCAGTCTCCATGATTTTGCAAGAACAGAGAACGTCACATTTATCTACAGCCCGATGGCTGAGGTACCACACAATTTTATTGGACATGCCAAACATAACTGTTAAAAGATGCACAACTTTGAATCCTGCCACTCTTCTCCCCACAGAGGAGGATGGCGAGGAACACCACTGTTGTCTGTCAGCGCTTGAACAGGTATGCACACCGCGTCCAGATCTATTAGACACGCCATTAGACAATTGTGACAATATCCTCTTTGTGGATGGGTCGGCTTCCAAAGATCCACAAACAGGAAATAATAAGGTTGGTTACGCGATAACCACTGAATTTGAGGTCGTGACATCTGGCAAACTGCCATCAAATTATTCAGCTCAGGCAGCTGAACTGGTTGCTTTAACAGAAGCATGTAAACTTATGGCAGACAAATGTGTGACAATTTACACAGATTCGCATTATGCTTTTGGGGTAACACACGATTTTGGTGCTTTATGGAAGCACAGAAAATTTCTGAAGTCAGATGATCGTCCAATATTAAACGCATCTCTTGTGTCTGAGCTTTTGGAGGCCATTCTTTTACCAGACAAGGTCGCGATTTGCAAATGCGCAGCGCACACTAACGATAACAGTTCAGTCTCAACAGGAAACGCACGAGCAGACGTGGCAGCGGAGGCCGAGGCAGCGATGGAGACAAAAGAAACTACGTGTGCTTTGATATCTGACAATAATCTCAACATTTCTTCTTGTTTACAGAGAATGCAAACTTTTTCCACAGGCAAGGAGAAAAACAAGTGGAAGGCAGCTGGCTGTAGTTTTAAGGAGAATGTGTGGATGAGCTGTGATGGCATGCCTTGTTTACCCAAATACTTCTTTCCTCATTATGGAAAGTTGATACACGGGTTAGACCATGTATTAAAAGCGGGGATGGTTGCGCAAATGAAAGAATTGTGGTTCACAAAGGATTTCACGATATTTGCTGAAAATATTTGCAAAAGATGTGTCATTTGTAACACACATAACGTGGCAAGAGGGATAAAAACACCTATAGTATTTCAACCACAATCAGGGGGGCCTTTTGAGTATCTGATGATGGATTTCATTGAGTTAACCCCTTGTGGGAAACAGAAATACTGCCTGGTGATGGTTGACATGTGGTTCAAATGGGTTGAGGCCTTCCCAACCTCGAAACAAGACTCGGCAGCAGTAGCGAAAGCTCTTTTAACCGAGATTGTTCCGAGATGGGGAATTCCAAGAAAAATCAGCTCGGAAAATGGGACACACTTTGTCAATGAAGCAATAAAGCAGGTGGGTCAGTCTTTGGGAATTGACATGAGAACACACTGCAGTTACCACGCCGCCAGTGGAGGCGCTATTGAGAGGGAGAATCAAACGATCAAGAACAAATTGGCTAAGTGCTGTGAGGAAACTGGGCTCACATGGGTTAAAGCACTCCCAATTGTGTTGATGTACACCAGAATGAGAAAAAGAGTCAAAACAAATTTAAGTCCATTTGAAATACTATTTGGTAGACCACCATTCATGGGAATAGAGGGGGGGAGACAAAGGCTGCCATCAACAGAGCTGTGTGAGAATGACATGTTGAATTATTGCAAAGAAATGTCTTCTCTGTTGTCCAATGTTTGTGTTCAGGTGAAAGCTGCTCAGGGAAATGTTGCTGAAACCTTCCTGCACAAAATCAGGCCTGGCGATTTCGTTGTGATTGGTGACCTGAGGAGAAAGAGCTGGAAGGCGAAAAGGTGGCTGGGACCATTCCAAGTGCTACTGACGACTCACACGGTGGTGAAGGTCGCAGAGAGAGCTATGTGGGTTCATGCCAACCACTGCAGGAAAGTTCTGCCCACATCGCAGGAGAATCAGCAAGAGGAGGAGATTGTTCTGAGTGAATGTCAATAAACACCGAGGTCAAGTTTGAACACCCAAGTATCACTATCAGTGGAAGAGCAAGGCCAACCACAGAGAATAACATGGCCTGTGTGCAGAGTGAACCCCATCATGTGGTCACAAGCAGTAATCATCGTGAAAATAATTCAAGAAGTATTAGCAACAGACCCCTGCATTCTAGCTGTGTGTTTAAGCGGAGCCAGACACAAGAAGCAGGGAGGAGACTGGAAGAGGCAGGCAGCCCTAATTGTGAAAACAGCATCCGGCTGGGCACCGTTAATCAGCAAAGCAGATAAGTGCTTCAAAGACTGAACTCCTTCACACATTCTGGTCACAATTTGTCTTATTGTTTATTATTGTGATTGAGTAATCTGAATGATAAAAAGCGGGGAATTGTTGTAGAAATGTTAATACTCATTGATCAGTAATAGTCATTGCAAAGGAATGCCGCATGGTCTTCTCATTCATAGAGGGAGATTAGGATAGAAAATGTATGTATGTGCTTATCTCTGAACAGAGACAGTATTAATGACTGAAAAGCAGAACCGAGACACTTCGGGAAAGGCTGAGTGGGGTCCTCTGCCCTCTTCAGGTCAGAGGTCATTTAGTACAGGGGGGTATGTTTGGGCTAGTTAGTAGTAAATCAGGGCTAGTGGCCTAGTCCCTGCATCTAAGGAATGTAGAGTGGGAAGATCTGCTTCTGTTGGAGACCTTGGGGAAAAAGGTATAAAAACAACTCAGCCCTCCCCGACTACGTCTTACTCATGTCACAGTGTAATTCCTGTGTAATGACTGGGTCCTTCTTGCAAGAATACATTATTTTAAAAGACTGTTTGATTCAGAGTGTCTCTTACGCAGTGATAATGGTTGGTTAATTTTTTTGCCACAACACGGGGTGTAACTTAACTTCTCCGATTAGTTTGACAGAAAGGCTTTGCAATGGCTAAATAGGGGCAAGAACTTCCTGTTCAATACAAAACCAGGGAGGGGCTCTCTCAGGTGGAAGCGACCAATGAGCCAAATGTCTGAGACTGATTGCATAATAATAAAACATAATCTTGGGTAGGCCTAACCCACCTTTGTCAATCAGCCTATTTAACTTACTAGAATGTAATCTGGGATGCCACCACCCCTGAAAAAAATCATCCTCCCAGGCTGGCCTTTTTAACCCAAGAGGCTCTAAGCCAATCAGAGGCAGCTTTTCAGAGTCACATGGTCAACTTTTCTTTCCTTTTCAAAGTTGATTTACTAACCTTTATGTAAAGGATTTTTAGAAATTCCCACTCGAAATAGTACATGTTCTAACCATACATTTAATATCTTGGATACAACTGAATTTATCATAAATGAATTAACATAAACATTCCTGAAATGCAGAAAGATAGTCAACATGACTGTCAGTGATAGTAAACATGAGGTGTTTTATCCTGAATAGTTATCATTCTTAGTAAAAATGACATGGATAACACAAGATTAAAGATTGTAATCATCAATTTGTCAATTATAAGTGATTTACAAAACACTACACATATTTTAAAGGAACATCAGTCTATAATCAATCATTTGTCAGTTAAAAAAGCGATCAAGTCATTTTCAGAATTATCTAGCAAAGCTAGGTATTGAGTACATTTTGAGGGTTAACTCAGCGAAGTACTGTGACTCTGTGTGAAATGTTCCTGGATTAAGATGAGATGTCCTGAGTTATTGTATTGAAAAGTTAATTTGTACATTTTAAGTTATGAGCATTCGTTTTTCCTCCTAAAGAAAAGTTAAACAGTTCAGATCCAGTCTGTTCAATCTCTGTGTTTCTTAACAATGATGATAGTCATGTGAGACAGGAAATGTCAAATTTTTTAACTGTTCACATGTTAATAAATGAATGAAACAAAGGGACTTCTTTTTTAGCTGCTGTTTCATGAATACTGATCAGAGGATGTCTCATGACAAATTTGGAACCTAAAAAATTGTTTATTGTCCAGAATAAAGAGTCTCTTAGCTTTTTATGGGTTCCAGGGCAAATGTTCTTTATCGCTCTCTTGGAATGTGGGTTTTTCCAAGTATGTGTTCAGACAGAGCTGCCCTTGCTTCTCAAGATAATTACGTTACATAGATTATTTAGCTGGGTCGTGCCAGACTTTAAGGAGCCATTTTGTCTCTTAGTTTATGGCTTTTGAGGAATTTCCAGGGGCCTCTCAGCGTAGAAATGAACGATTCTTTGGCCTATTAGATCATACAGATGGCATGAGGGTGAGTAAATGATGAGATAATAAAAATTTTTGGGGGAAATATTCCTTTAAGCAGCACATAATCCTTTCAAATTAATAAAGTTTTTTGTTATTTTATGTAAAATTCAAGCATCTACCTTAATTCCAGTTGGTCTACAATAAAGAAAACAAACATCACGTGATCTCCCGTGACTGATGTAGGTTCAGCACATGACGGGAAGTGCAAAAGTGTCTGGCTCGATGGCTCTCTTTTCAACTCCTCCCATCTGCAACAGTCAAAACTTGCCAATCAGTAAATCGAGATGCAGTTCAAGTTGAACACACCTAAGGTTACTAGGGAGTCAAAATTCTGCACTACAACAGTACACTGTGCAACACTAGAGAAAGAATGTGTGTTATTTCCAGAGATAACAAACATACAGTGTGTGAGGTGTGTATGTTGTACATGTGTGTTTAATTCATTTGCGGTCTTATGGAAATTTGTTAAGTCATCAGAATATTCACTATAAACAGGTGCTAAATCAAGCGAGGATTCTTGTGTGAAAGTTTCGTTTAACTTTCCCGGACATTTTCTATTGTACCACAGTGTCAAAGGTTAGAGTTTATTGAGCAAAACAACAAACCTGAGATGTCGGCTGAGATCTGACTTGCTCAGACAAAAACCCTCATTCTTATACAGTTTGTTATCTAGAATTAACTCATCTTAATATTTTTTGTATCAAATGGATTCAGCTCACCACCATTATTTCGCAGAGCCTCTGAATTCATTTTAATGGTGTAAACCTGGCTTTTAGTTCATTTGTATAAAATAAACATTTAATTCATGTATAATGAAAGTATACATTCTGCATGAATAATATATCACAATCTGAGCATAATATTGTCATTTTGATTATTGGTTGTGTTAATCTTTAACTTTAATGTGCTTCCCAGAGTTTTTTCATATCTCAGTGCCATTGTCTCAGTGTGTACAGAGTAGAGGTCGACCGATTAATCGGCCAGCAGATTATAAAAAGAATATTTATACATAAGCCACATTCTGTCTAGCACAACTCCCTTCCCTTCACAGCGGTGCACTGACAAAAACTCAAACTTAGCGTCAGAATCAGCACGATCGGTGATTGTTGTAAAATGCAGTCTAGCTACTGTTGCTAAATTGCGGGACGTGTTTAATAATAATCGGCGCGTGCTCCGAAACAAACCGCAAAGAGACAAGCAAAGTATAGGCTACTTTGGGTTTCATGTGCGCGTCTAAACGATCAAATATACACAAAAATATGTCAAAACGACCGGCTTGGAGATTCACTTAAACACAGTTTATGTCTTAAATGGACGTAGTTATGGAAATAGTTGGGGAGAAAATATACTGCATCAGGAGCCTATTAGATTTGAACTCGGTCTTAAAGGGGAAGCTGTCTAATAAACATGCTGATGATTGAGCCATTACTGCGAATCAAACAACAAAAGGCAAAGAGAAAATCACTTACAGCTCTTGAATGAATAACTTCTGCATTAATAAGCATTAATCTATCTATGATAAACTATGCAGTGTTATTTTACAATTGATTACTTTATTAGATTTCTTTTTAGACCACACCTGAACAGTAATGTTAGTAGACTTTCCTGAAATTAAATCACTGTGCCCATATAACGTTTATCTTTGTGTAATATATATATATATATATATATATATATATATATATATATATATATATATATATAACAAAAGAACCGTTAAGAATACCGTTGAAGTACCGGATCGATAAGCAGTATCGTTAAGAGTAGTAATTCCATTAAAACCTTAACGATAACCATCCCTAGTTATGCCTGTGCTTCTCTTGGATGCTCTGAATATTGGATTACGTGTCTGGATTGCCCCTTAATTAAAACTGCATTTGGATCTCAACCTTCGTGTCTCGGAGCAGTTCATAACACCTGCTTTGTTTATTTAATATATTTGTTATACATTATTTATACAATATGTTTTTACATCTAAAGTAATTATTTGTGTTACATTTTATTTTTCAAATAAAAGGTTCAAATAAGAGGTTAAAAACAAGCACATATCGACCAAAATAAATCGGCAGCATTAATCGGCCATCGGCCGACCTGGATTTCAAAAGATCGGCATCGACCTGAAAAAATCAATATCGGTCGACCTCTAGTACAGAGTGACTCTTGCAACATCAGTCCTTATCAGTATCCTCAGATGCTCTCTCCTGGGTCACAAACAGTCCAGGTTCCCTTTACAAAAAAGCTTCACTATGATACTGCGCTTTGCTAAGCGCTTTTGGGAACAATCCTGCATTGTGACCAGCTGTGAATATGTGTGTAACACGTCAATGAACATTGGCCGGAATTTATAGCCTCGGCTGGTGGGATCATTGGATGCACCTGTGGCCAGGATATAAATAGACGCGTCACCAGCGTGTCGTCAGATCTGTTTTCTTCAGAGTAAGCTGTGCTGTGTGTCTCACAAGCCTGTCAGAAACTTTCTTTCCTCTGCTAGGATTTAGAATTTGTTAGGTAGTGCGCAGTGAACCTTTTCTCCTTTCCCTCTTTCTATATACTTGCTCAAGGACCCAACAGTGGCATCTTGGTGGTGCTGGGGCTTGAACCCCCGACCTTCTGGACAGTAACCCTGAGCCTCAACCACTGATCCACCACTGCTCACTGCCACCACTGTTTGTTTGGGGGAAGAGCATGCTGCTCTCACGTTGGGGCATGGCGAGTGCGCGCATTGCAAAATACCTTCGGGCGAAATGCTTCGTGCTTGCCTCGCTTACTTCCGGGAGTCAGCGCCCACTCTTTCATTGTGGGGCTCTCGCATATATTTGGCTGAGGAGCGAGAGACGGGTCTGTCCCTATCGCTCGCTCTCTCCCCAGATCCAGCTGATCCTTCTCGTAATCTGAAGCGCGCATAATAATAAAGCGGCTGAGAAATTACTCGAGGTGGTTACTCGGGCTGCAGCTAGACTGGCCACGCGAACAAGAGACACCCCCCCCCCAAACGCTCCAAACTATAAGACAGATTTCTGTCTGGAGGCCAAAATGTTTTTAATTAATATAATAAGAAAAAAAAGGAAAAAAGAAAAGAAAAAGGGAACGCTATATTAGTCCCTTCCTTTCTTTGATGACCTCCATGATGAGCTTTCTCAGTCATGGAGGAACCCATATACTTCCTGTGTTCACATACCCTCGACAACTTTATACTCGACTATCGTGGGTGCTGAGAAACGGGGGTATTCAATGATGCCTCCGATTGAAGAGACGCTTGCGGGCTATCTCTCACCGGGTTCGGCATCATCACTCAAGAAACCCACTCTCCCCACTAAGCCATGCAGGACTACCTCCATGCTAGTGGGGAGGGCTTATCAAGCGGCAGGTCAGGCTGGTGCTGCGCTGCACACCATGGCCGTGTTACAGGCGTACCAAGCTGACCTACTGAAAGACCTGAGTGCGGGTGCAACGCTCGACAAAGAAGCCTTTCCTGAACTTCGTCGGGCCACAGATTTATCTCTCCGTGTGACCAAGCAGACAGCCCGTGCCATTGGTCGGTCTATGTCCGCTTTAGTCAGCATGGAGAGGCATTTATGGCTTAACCTTTCGGGCATCAAGGATAAGGACAGGGTTTTCACCACTCGATGCCCCAGTTTCGCATTCCGGTCTCTTCGGAGACGCCATGAATACGGTTATCTCCAGATTCCAGGAGGCGAAAAGCCACGAGGAAGCCTTCGGGCAGTTTTTTCCTCGCCACACTCAGGGGGGCGGGGCCATCGGCCACCCAGTCCCGCCCCGACTCTGCTAGGCAGAGCGTGGCGAGTCGTGCTCCCCCTCGTAAAGACTGGGGACAGGCTCGTCGCCCTCAGCAGCCCCCGAAGCAGGACCTCAGGGTCGTGATTTCTAAAAGAAAGAAACCCTGACGGTCTTGTGGGGGTGGTTCCCCTCGGGACGGGGCGCGTGTACCATCCACTTCGGCCCTCCCGATACCCTCACGAAACCTCTTCACTCCCGCCGCCTTTGGTGTTTCCAACAAAGAGTTGGGTGTACCGTTGCTTCCTGCCTTTATCCAGGACGTGGAACACTCAACATCCCCTCAACAGGAACTGTTGAAATTGATCTCAGAGAACCTGGCAGCGTGGAAACTTCTGCCAGGCATTTCTATGTGGGTTCTGAACACAGTAGAAAGAGGCTACAGAATTAAATTTGCTCGCAGCCCTCCGCGTTTCAATGGCGTGGTTCTCACTACCGTGAACCGGAGCAGACACGTCTACTGTGGAAAGAGCTGCAAAATCTCTTGGTCAAAGGGGGGCCATGAACGTGTTCCCATTCCAGAAAAAGAGTCAGGCTATTACAGCAGATACTTCCTGGTCCCCAAGAAGTGTGTGTGTGTGGAGTGGGGGTGGGGGGGGTTGCATCCGATTTTAGATCTCTGAGGCTTGAACCAACATCCAACATTACGATTGGCTGATCACGATCGATCTCATGGACGCATATTTCCATATTGGAATTCTGCCACAGCACAGGAAGTTCCTGAGGTTCGCTTTCGGGGATGAAGACTTCCAGTATCGGGTTCTTCCATTCGGCCTAGCCCTATCACTCCGCAGATTCACGAAATGCATGGATGCAGCACTTGCTCCTTCGTGACTCCGGGGCATCCGCATTCTGAATTACATAGATGACTGGCTGATCTTAGCGCAGCTCCAAGAACTGGCAGTTCAGCACAGGGATATCTGGTTTCTTCGGGTCTAAGACTCAACGCCAAAGAGCGTTCTCTCTCCCACCCGGGGAATCACCTATCTGGGGGTTATATGGAATTCGATCACGATGCGGGCACAGTTGTCTCCCGCTCGTATCACGTCCATTCAGAACACTCTGAGAAAACTCAGGCTAGGTCAATGTTGCACTGTTCACCAGTATCAACAAATACTAGGTTTCATGGCATCTGCGTCCACGGTGATCCCTTTGGGCCTGCTCCATATGAGACCGTTTCAGCTGTGGCTAAAAGCCAGGGGATTTCATCCAAGGGCCAGTCCCCTAGGGCTAATAAGGGTTACACGCCGCGTGCTTCATTCCCTTGCTATGTGGTTCAGACCCCGGTTTCTTACCTTGGGTCCCACTCTAGGTGCGCCTCGTCGTCGCAGGCTGCTAACGACAGACGCCTCCCTGACGGGCTGGGTAGCGGTCTTAAGTGGTCGTCCAGCTCAAGGGGATGGGAGGGTCATCAGCTCGGTTGTCACAGTAACTGTCTCGAGTTGATGGCGGTATTTCTGGCCCTGAAATACTTCCTCCAGAGGCTACCATGTCTTGGTGCGGTGGGCAATACAGCAGTAGTCTCTTAAATAAACCATCAAGGAGGTCCACGTTCACGTCAGCTAAATTTCTGGCATGTCGGATTCTCCTTGGGGCCCAGGGCAAGTCCCTGTCACTCAGGGCAGTTTATGTCCCTGGATGCCCGTATGTGGGAGCAGATTTACTGTCCAGACAGAAAATACCGACGGGTGAGTGGAAACTCCACCCCTAGGTAGTGGAATAAATCAGAATGATGTCCACCGCACTATCCAGTGGCATAAGTCAGGGCAATTATTTGTTTGCTATGGGGGCCGCAACAGGGGCCGCTACCAACCAGACTATGTCACATTGGGTGAGGGATGCTATTGGCCTGGCCTATGAGGGTGCGGTCAAGCTTCGCTAGTAGGTGTCAGGGCTCACTCCACCAGAGGGGAGTGAGCCCTCTAAAGCCTTGGCTAGAGGGGTCCCTCTGCAGCAGGTTTGTGATGCGGCAGGCTGGTCCTCTCCACACACATTCATCAGATTTTATAGTTTGGATGTTCATGCTACTCCGGGCTCTTACGTCCTTGAGTCGACATCTCAAGCTCATGCCTGAACAAGTTTGTGACGTGGCAGGCTGGTCCTCTCCGCGCACATTCATCAGTTTTTATGGCAGATTCATGCCTTAACAAGTTTGTGATGCGGCAGACTGGTCCTCTCCGCACACATTCGTCAAATTTTATGGTTTAGATGTTTATGCTACTCCGGGCTCTTACGTCCTTGAGTCGACATCTCAAGCTCATGAGCACACTTCACAACCGTAGGGGTCCGGACAGCCCCAAGTACGGCGGCATGGGTATTGCATTCCCAAAAGCGCTTAGCAAAGTGCAGCATCATAGTGAAGCTTTTTGTAAAGGGAACGTCTTGGGTTACATGTATAACCCTTGTTCCCTGAGAAAAGCGGAACGAGATGCTGCGCTTCTTTGCCGCACTGGGAGGTCCCAGGACTGCTCTTCAGAAAAAGATATCTGACGACAAGCTGTTGACGCATCTATTTATAGCCTGGCCACAGGTGCATCTAATGATCTCACCAGCCGAGGCTATAAATTCCGGTCAATGTTCATTGACGTGTTACACACATATTCACAGCTGGTCACAATGCAGGATTGTTCCCAAAAGCGTAGCATCTCGTTCCGCTTTTTTCAGGGAACAAGGGTTGCACATGTAACCCGAGACTATGTTAATTCTTTTCAATGTTTTTGGTATAAAAATCTACTATATATTCCCTCTTTTAATACTTTCAAATAGTCTCACCTTTTATTACCCTTTTCCCAGAGTGCAACCCCACAAGACAGGCTCCTTCATTTCTGTCAAGTGGCCAATATAAGTCACACATTCCTCTAACAATGCCTGCACTTATGGTACTGCACTCCGGAGGAGCAACAAGACCAAACATCTCCCTCCACATTTGACTAGAAGGATGTAAAATATCTCATTGCTCCCTAGCTAGTTCTTCTCTGGAGGGTAACAGTAATCAAATGATTGTATGAAGCATGTACATGGAAAGGTGGCCTTGCATAATGTTGAGTACATCAGTGATTAGACTTATTTCAGAAGGTTAACATACTACAGAGATTAAACAATATCAGTTGATCATACAGCCTATGATACGTCCCATGGTGCCAGAGGAACTCACAGACATTTCCGGTAGCCTGGAGTGCTATCTGGTGGTGTTGGAGCAGACAGTGGGTTTTTAAACCACCAGTAGAGTCTTGCTACTAAACACTGAGGTGCTCGTTGATACTGTCTTTGTGCTGTTTAATTCTCTGGACCTCCAGTGGAACTTTCAGTGTTTTAGAGTTCATAAAGGCACATTCCATAGTAATTTACCTGGTTATTAGTACCTTCAGAGATGAATGGAAGTGATACTGTTGGTGCACGTTAAAGTTGTTTTGCACGCGTGTTGCGGGCGTGCTGTTTCCTTGTGGCTTAAAATAATAAAATACGGTAAAATAAAATGTGAGATTTGTGCCATTGTCTGAGCGAAAGTGTGCTATGGGGCCTCTTCGGCATATGAATCGACGAATAGCACTGATGCAAGAGTCTGTGTCCAATGAGTGTGCCACTTCTAAATTAACTGCCCTGCTGGCCATGCATGTAAAGATAACCCCATAACGTTTCACATAGGAACGTCCTTGTTTTACCTCAATGGGCCCAAAATAGTCCACTCCCACATTAGTAAATGGAGTTAAGTCTGGAGTAATCCTTTCTTAGGGGAGATCAGCCATTTTTTTTATCACACATTTTTCCTTTGTGACGTTTGCAAAAAGCACAACTTGACAAGATTTTCCTTGCTGCTGCATTGGCTTGAGTGACCCAGAACTTTTCTCTCAATTTGGAGAGGATGTAATTTCTCCCACCATGCCTCGTCAGTTCATGAACATTTTTAAGTATTAACATGGAGATGTACTGATCTTTACACAGGATAACTGGTGTTAGCTCTCTTCGGGCATTGCAGTCCTGGACAATCTTCCACCTACTCTTAACAGTCCATCCTCTAGAACAGGATTCAGCTTGTATATAGGGCTACACTTTTTTATGAGTTTTCCTGTCCTTAGTGCAAAAATCTCTTTGTCAAATCTTGACAGAATCTGTCCTCTGACAGAACTGAAGGATAGCGTTTTCTGCTGCTAATAGATCCTCAGTTAATACACCGTCTCGTCCCAACGACTTTCTGGCTTCCAACATTTTCTTGTCAACATGACAAAGATCAGCCTTTTCAACCATCACAAGTTGCTTTCTTCTTTGACACAACACCAATAGAGTCTTCTTGACCTTGAGTAACCACGCAACTGCAACCTTCAACCTTTTCCAGTCAGAAAAATATGTGATGAGTTGATTGGTTGCATTATCCTCTTGAATAGTTATTGTGTTTGTAGAGATCTCCAGTTTGACCTCTGGATCATCCTCTTCCACTGTGGACACTTTCTCTTGCTTTCCACAGGAATTCTGGACCTGATAACCACGTTTTGCTGTTCAGAAGCTTGTGGACTGTCAGTCCTCTAGATGCGTCATCTGCAGGATTTTGTTTTGTGTGAACATACTGCCACTGTGCTGGGTCTGAATCTTCCCTAATGATGGCTATTCTGTTGGCCACAAATGTTCGAAATCTTTTGTTTTTATTGCTGATGTACTTCAAGACTGTACTACTATCAGTCCAGAAACAGGATCCTGGCAAAGAAAGCTGTAACTCTGATTTTACCATCTTGTCCACCCGAACAGCCAAAACGGCAGCAGTGAGTTCCAAAAGAGGGATGGTTACGGGTTTAAGAGATCCTACTCTGGTCTTTCCAAGAAGGAAAGAAACATGTGCATGACCTGATTTGTTCTGTAACCTCAGGTATGTTACCGTGCCATAACCCCTTTCGCTGGCATCAGCAAAGTGGTGCAACTGGGCATGGACTGGTGTTCCAAAGTCGTGTGGTTTCAAGCACCTACTCATTCTGAACTCTGAGATCTATTTCAGGTCAATCAACCGATTTAACCATTGTTGTTTTAGGGCTTGCGGAATTTCTTCATCCCAGCCATAGTTCCTTCTGCACAACTCTTGTAAAATGTGCTTGGCTGGAAGAAGGACTGGCGCAAGGTACCCTAAGGGATCGTACACTGAACTAATGACTGATAGAATCCCTCGTCGTGTTTGCATCCGTTCTTTGCAGTTCATACGAAAGTTAAAGTTGTAATTTTCCATACACCAATGCAGCCCCAGTGCCCTTTCCACCAGGAGTTGGTCTATGTCCAAATTTAGTTCACTCACATTTTTAGAGTGTTCCTTCTCAGGAATTGTTTGAAGGACTTGCGACTGTTACTGATCCATTGTGTAAGATGAAAGCCTCCTTTTTGGCAAAGATTAGCCAGGTCATGGACAATCTGTACCGCTTTCTGCACAGATGGGGAGCTTTTCAGACAGTCGTCCACGTAGAAATTTCTATGTACGGTGTCAATCACTTCATCCGAATAACTGTCCCGATTGTCGTCTGCAGTCTTCCTTAAAGCAAAGAGATGTACAGTCATTCTGTACTCTTCAACTGGCTTGAACAGATCTCCATTAGGCCACCATAGAAACCTTAGAAAGTCTTTGTCTTCCTCAGCCACTTCAGACATAAAAGCAACTGGTTCTTGTCTGAATCGTAGAAGTACTCCTATTAAGTAACTTGTGAGGTTTGGACCCTGTAGAAGCTGTTCGTTCAAAGAAGTTCCTTTAAATTTAGCTCCACAGTCGAAGACAACTCGCAACTTGCCTTTGCGTGGGTGATACACTCCATGATGAGGAATATAGAACAGGTTATCTTCTCCACAACGCAATTCATCCTGTGGTACTATTTCTGCATAGCCACTGCTGATGACATTCTCAAGAACGCTTGTGTATTCTTGGTGGAACTTCTCATTTCTTTCCATTTTCCTTCTTAGTCCAATGTTGAGCAATACAACGATTGTTTGGCAGTGTTACCTCCTGGGCTTTGAATGGCAGCTTTAAACTGTAATGTCCGTCCTTTAACTTTACAGATTGTTCCATTATTTTAATGAATCCTGCCTCCTGTCTTGACATTTCTTCTTTGTCGGCGATTTTTTCATTGAAGTCACTTTGATACTGCTTCTCCAATAGCAGCTGAAGTGATTCCACAGATAATCTGTTTACAGCAACACTATGACAGCCATTGTCATTCATGTTGTCTTTTGCAATCCTTTCCTAAGCCATTGACCACCCACCCTAATAGGGTTTTAACAGCAAAGGGACCCTCACCTTGACTATTCACAATTTCCCATGGTTCCAGCAACTTTGAAGCATTAGTACCTATTAATAACTCCACGTTAGCATCAATTTCAGGGATTTCAACATGTTCAAGGTAAGGCCACTGTGTAAGGTCCTCTTGTTTGATGATGTTTGCTGTATTCACTGGCATCGTTTTCTGTGTGTAAACATTTGGAAGACTGTAGTACCTTGTTCCATTAAGGCTAGCTATTTCAAGTCCATTCACAATGTATGTTGACACTGATGTCTTTGGGCTCATCGTTAACAAACATATTTTTGACTTTGTCCCAGTGAGATTAAGCCTACGCATAAGAGCTTCAGAGCAGAATGTGAATGTTGAGCCATTGTCCAGAAAAGCATAGGTCTGAATCACCTTGTTGCCTTTTTGTGCTTTTACCTTAACTGGCAGGATGGAGAGTATTCCATTGCTACCGGCCCCGGTCTGGCTCCCAAATGTCTGAGCTGACACAAGCGTATGGTTTACAGCTGGTTTAGGTTCATTGGGGTAGATGCCGCTGCTGTTCATTGATTTGCCCACTTGTTTGTCGTGAATGTGTAAAGCTGTTGGATGGCTCATTTTGCATTTTTCACAGATTTTACGCTTATTGCAATTTTTCTTCAAATGCCCAGTGTTGAGACACCCAAAGCACACTCCTTTTTCTTTAAGAAGTTGATCTTTTCATGATGTTTGTTCTTGGCCAATCGGTGACATTCATCCAGACTGTGATCTTGTAAACAGAATAAACAATTGATGCTGATGTTGTTGTCCCTCTGTTTACCTTCTTGTGTGTCCTTGTGTTGTACTTTGCTAACAGCGCAGACGTTTGTAGCAAAGTTGTCTTTTTCAACTTAGACTTTGCTGTATACACATCTCTTTTAACATGCATACCCCTTTCAGTAGTTTGACTATCACCAAAAATAGGATCAGACAAGATTTTGACTTGATATTCCACAAAGTGTACCACGTCATTAAAGTTTGGTCTGCGGTTGTGTCTCTCCCAAATATCACATGCAGAACTTCGAAATTTTTCCCTCAATTTAAAAGGAAGTTTTGAAACAACAATTTTGAGGTTGGCAGACATGTCCAGCTCTTTCATGTCCTCTAAATCTTACATTGCATTATTGCATCCACGTAAAAATAATGCATAGTCCTGTAGGAACGAAACACTTTCAGCCTTCACCACAGGCCAGTTGAGAACCTTTTCCATATATGCTGCTGTGATCTTTGTTTCATTACCAAAGTGTTCCAGTAGGACGGCTCACCAAAGCCTCTCTCAGCTTTCATATGTAAACAGCTTTGTACAAGGTCGTGTGGGCGCCCTCTGGCATACCTTTCCAAAAAATACATAAGGAGTGGTGGTGGTGGCGTAGTGGCTAAAGCACAGGGCTGTTAATCAGAAGGTTGTTGGTTCGAACCCCATGGCCACCACCATTGTGCCCTTGAGCAAGGCACTTAACTCCAGGTTGTTCCGGGGGATTGTCCCTGTAATAATTGCACTGTAAGTCGCTTTGGATAAAAGCGTCTGCCAAATGCATAAATGTAAATGTAAATACATGCAATCACCTTTAGATGCAGCTTTCTCCTCCACACAGTGCCTAAAGGCTTGCATGAACATTTTGAACTTCAGTGGGTCACCTTCAAAAACAGGTATTTGTCTTGGTGGCAGTTGGCTTGCTCTGTGTTGTTGTATGAGCAACTCGGATATTTAATTTTGCCTTTGCCGAATCTGTCGTGTAGAATTGTCATCAACTGCATGTGCAACATTTCCAGTGGGTCCTGCAACTGCAACAGGTAAGCCTTTAATTCTCATCAATCTTGTAGACTTCTCAAACTTTGCATCAGGAAAGTCAGGTATTTCTTTCGATCTTTGCTTCTCAACATAAGATCCCATTCCATCCTGATCCGAAAATGCTTGCAGTACTGCCAACTCTGCATCGGAGGCTTCAATCTCAGCATCCATTTCCACTTGTTCCATCCTTTTGCATAATGATTCCGCCTCCTGCTCCAATACATGTTTCTTTTTTAGCGCTGCTGCACGTGCCAGGAGTGCAGCTTTCTTGGCTTCTGCTTGTGCACGTGCAACTTCAAATGCAGCTTTGCTTGATCGACTTGATCTTTCACTGGTGCGGCTTTTAGTGCATGATGATGTTCCAACATTTGATACGCTGTCCGTTGGCTTTATATCATCCTCAAGGTGAACATCTTCAGTAGTACCATTATTTGTACTCTTAAAATAATTTTCCACACACTGGAAAAATTCGTTCACACTTAAAAGCTTTGCTTTGAACCAGGTTTCATGCTTTTCCTTTTCTTTTACGGGTAGCAACTCAAGCAGATTGTTATGTGCAACCTTTGCGTCATTAATCAAGGCTTGATATTTGCTGAAGCTACTTTTTAATTCAGCTTCGTAACCAGACTCACGCATTAAACCTTGAACAGTTTGTTTGATGTTGGCAGCTTTACTTAATTTTGATTTTCTTAGCATCTCTAAGTCACTTAGTTTAGAAAGCAGTGCTTTTGTTGTAAGTTTTATAGACCTTTTTTTCCACAGAGGCTTCTTCCACGTTATCATTTTGAGAGTCAGCCGACACCACATGTGTTACCTCGATACCTTGATGATATACATCGATTTTACCTTGTTTTCAACCACCGAAAAACAACATTTAATTTAAATCTTGAAAACAAGAAATCAGAAATAAAGCATAAACACTTACATTTTCTTGTGTAAACCCATTGACCCAAATGTCTCTTATTTCAAGTCCATGTTTACTTTAAACCAAATGTCAATGTATTGTTTTCTCTTTTCATTCTTGCTGTTCACACTTTAATAACTGCAGCTCTTAAAAGTCATACATCTTATGTGTGTGTGTTAACTGCCGTTACCTCGTTTTACTCATTCTAACTCCGAAAGAACTTTCCTCCACTGTCCGACGTAGTGTCTGCATCGTCCAATCTTCACCTGCACTGCGTCCAGACCACCTCACCGTCCAATGTGAGGCCGCTCACCGACCTCCGCCGTCTATGGCGTCCATCCTCACCGTGTCCAAACCAACTCACTGTTCAATGTGAGGCACAAAGCGTTCGATTCCGATGTCCACTACCGATCACCGCCGTCCATCACCGATCACCGCCGTCCGTCACTGACCTCCGCCCGTCATCACTGCTTCCTGGCCGCCTCACTGTCCAATGTGAGGACCACTGCGCCCGTAGGTCTACTGGCCCAATGCGCCAGCGTTTCCATTCAGCCGATCACCGTTGAAACAAGGTGCATGAACAGCACAAGGACCGTGTCGTTTAAACTTGATCAGTCTTTTCCTTATACAGAGGTGGTTTTTGACTAATTGTTGTTTTGCACGCGTGTTGCGGGCGTGCTGTTTCCTTGTGGCTTAAAATAATAAAATACGGTAAAATAATAAACTTTCAAAAAGTCTGAACTTAAAGTCGGATATGCCAATCCATTTATTAACATAACGAAAAATAAAAAATGTCTTCAATAATAAACTTAACTCAAGTCAGTCTCCATGATTACACGCCGTGCCTCACGGTCAAAAACCATCCACCTCCCTGTGCGCCACACCTGCACTAATTAACCCGTCTTAAGTAGTGGCTCGTGGCAGAACACAGCACCACGCCATCCCAATACACAGAATGGCTCTAACAGATAATGTTAAACATTTATGAAGTACATATAGTGCAGATAATCACAGTACACCTTCTCTTATTTTTAATTCTGGTTACATTACACAATTACATTACCTCATAACATGGATAAAGATCTGCTTCAGACCTTCATCATTCCTTTCCTTTTCATTCACTTGGTTGGATTAAACAACAAACATAAGTTAAAAGAAAATAATCACTTCAGGATGAGGTACTGTATTTGTCAAAATAATAAACATAATACCCTCTATCTTCCTGCCTACTCTATCCATTCTAAAGTACTACATAATTGTATTTATAAAATAATACAATACAATGAATATACTGACTCCCTTGCTATCCAAAAACAGGAAAAATAAATAAATAAAATAACAAACCAAAAGGCACCCCTTCCCTACCATTTTTGTGTCATTCCAGAGGTTTTCCTAGAATTCATCCAGTTCATCCAGTCCAGGGCCTATGGTGAGCCCTATATCAACTCCAGATGGCTTTACTGACACATTGAGCATCAGCTAAGCTGCAACATTGGTCATCATTGATCTGAGGAGAGGTACAACACAACACAACAACACCACAAAAATAACAATAGCTACAGCCATTATTATTCCTACTTTAGTAAGCCATTCTTCCCAGGTTCCAAAAAGGTTGTCAAACCATAATCTGCCAATATGTTAATCTTTCCCAGCGTTTGCAGTCATTTCCTCTCATAAGTTTTTCAGCTTTTTCATGGTTATGTTAAAGGATTAATCAGGAGCTGTATTATTTGGGATATAAGTCCAACTGTCAGCTCCAAACATTACACAATCTCCACCGTTTTCTGCCAATAGGCAATCCAGGGCTTGTCTATTTTACCAGGTAATTTTGCTGGTTGCAGCTTACTGGTCACCTTAGGCCTTTAATGCTTCATCAGTGTAATTACTGAATCTCTGCTGATATAATAAATGTAATTGATTCATTCAGCATTCTTATTGGGTGTTATCCATACAAATATAGACTCAAAACCTGATTTGATTTAATCTCTGGCCTTAAATTCTTGTGGAATTCCTCTTGGTTGACCAATTGCATCAATTATTACATTAGGGTCAGGCTGATATGCGCTTTTCACTCTATGTTTGCTTTGTACAGTTTTTCTAGATGCAGGCAGGATGTCTGAGTCTTCCTAGCCCCATGTTAACATTGTTACTTCTTGTGCTAGTCTTACTCTGGTGCATATTCCCTTCCAATTCTCTGATAGTGTAGCCCACAATTTTTTCCCACCACAAACACCAATATAATCTGCTGTGGCTACTGTTTGTTCAGCATACAGGTCTATTACAGGAGGCACTACAGTTTGGACTACATCTCCTGCATCTCCCATGGTTTCATCATCCCACTGCTGCCACCAGCATCATGTAGTGTAACTTTTGCAAATATTGTATCATAGAATTTTGTTTTGGTGTCATGCAGCTTTTCATCAAAATGACAAGTTACAGTACAGTTGCCTCCAAATCTTCCCACATTGATCTGTCCTTTTTGATTTATTAAAGCACTCTGTAAGTCCGGGGTCTATTACACCTGCTAATGGTTTTTCCTCTTTTCCTTGCAGTCACTTGGACATCTAGGCTTTTACATTCATCTCCCCAACCATTCGTTGAAGTAGAATACTGGATTGCTTAATATGGCCAAACTCTCCGCTGGGCAGAAAGGTATTCTATCAGTTTTATTGCAATTGTGTACAAAATGTTGTGCACATTGTGTGTAATCATGGGGGTTGTGCACTACACCATAAGTTCTTTCAAAGGTGATGGTGAACATATCAGGCAATTAGACATTCCTGATTGTTTGACTGTGTGATTTGCCCATTTGTACCAATCATTATGATGTGCACTTTCTAATAATTCTTCTCTTGTCAATGTCAGGTCATTTTCTGTGTCATTATTGTGCATTGCCACCTGTATTTCTGCAGTCTGATTTTGTGTTTCATCAGTATGGCATTTAGTGGCAATGCTATAGATTGATAATCTATACCTCCATAGTCTTCATAACCATAAGACCTTTTTTAATGTTTACTTGAGTACCTTGTGTTGAGTTAATAGATGAGGATATCACCAAGCTCTGAGATGTCGATTGTTCAAAACTCTCTTGGGAAAGGGTGATGTGAAGGGTTGGGATGGCCCTGCCTGCTCTGAGTCTGGGGAGTGGTCACTGGGAAGTCTTGGGGATTGGTATCTGGGAGACCCTGAGCCTGGGGCATCCATTGCAGCAGGTGTACCGATATCAAGACCCATATCAGAACCTTCCAACAGTGTCACTAATTTCTCCCTCCTGCTCTGGGCTTTCCTCTTGTTCAGCTCTTTCTTGGTCATGGGTTTCAGATTCTCCTTCAGTTTCAGGTGACTCTACATCTAAAGTTTCCTGGTCTTCTGCTCTTTGTTCTGCTAGTCTTGGTAACCTCAGCTGAGGATCCCTAATGCAATGATTTAAATGATACCATGTAGTACTACCTTCTACCTGTACTGCTGTTGGGGTTGCTTTTACTACTTTGTATGGTCCTTGCCTTCTGGGTTAATTCCATCTTCTTCTAAAAACTCTCAAATACACTTAATCTCCAGGAACTACAGGCACAGTCCTTCTTCATCCTGCCTGTGTCCCCTGTTCTGTTCCTGTGAATGAATAGCTTTGTGTATAGCAGTTAATTGTCTCATGTAAGCCCTTAGCTCCATCTGTAATTGTTCTAAAGGTGGGCCTTTATAAGGACCTCTCAGATACGGTACTGGCATTGGTCTTCCTGTTAGCATTTCATGTGGTGATAGATTACTGATTCTATTGGTCTGCATGCAGTATTTCATCAATGCAAGGGGTAAAGCATCTACCCAATTGTGCTTATTGTCACAGCAAATTTGATTGATCTTGGCTTTGAGCATTCCATTCACTCTTTCTACCTTTCCCTGGAAACTGTGGATGGTAGACAAAGACTAGTCTTTGTTTTATTCTCAACTGTTGTATCACTGTTTTCACTGTTCTTTGAATGAAATCTGAACCATTGTCAGAGCTAATTTGAAATGGTATGTCAAATCTTGGAATTACCTCTTTATCACAGTTTGAGCTCCCTGATCTGCTGATGCTATTACACCTACCTATCTACTGAATCTGTCTATTATCACAAACATGTATCATTTCCCTCTTATTGATCTAGCCATGCCCACATAATCCATCACCAGATGTTTAAATGGTCCTGGTAATGGTATATGACCTGTTGGTGCTGATGTACCCTTTCTGACATTGTTTTGGACACAGATTTCACATTCAGCCAAATATTTATCTACCGTGGCCGGTGTATATATAGGGACCAAAATCCCTGTCTTTTAATTTTCCAAATTACCTCCCCCTTTGTGCAATGGTCAAAACCATGTGCATCTGAAATTTAAAATAGTAAGGAGTGCTGTTGGTCCAATTATAAGTCCATCATGAGATCGCAATATGCCATTTACATCTCTACTTGCATCTCTTTGTTGCCATATGGTATGTTCATACGGGCCAGCTTGATGCTGCATTTGTAGAGGCTGAAGCAAAACTGATACAGGTGCCATCACTGCTACTTGGCATCCTGAAGCTTTTTTGTCATGTAAGTCAGCAGCGTTATTAACTTGAATAACAAAATCATTGCCTTTTTTATGTGCTTGACATTTGATTATAGCCAATTTCTTTGGATGCATTGTGGAATATTTTTATCAAGTTAAATATACATTAATCAAGTTTAAATATAGCCATTTTATTCTATAATTATTTCTGATGGTCAAGCATGTATTGTACTGTGTGTGTGTGTGTGTGTGTGTGTTTGTGAGTATAGAGGCCTGTGAAAATGAGGCCCCTCAAAATGCAATGTGTGATCACATATATGGTACTCATTATGGTAAACATGAGTCTCGTGTTTTGACACTAGAGAAAATATTACAGATGTTCCCTTCTTAAAAATAATAGACTGAAGACACAGAACAAAATGTATGGAAGGTTTTAGCCATGCCTTGTTAGACCTATGCAAGCGAGTGCAAACTTAAGACACATCAGTTGTATCAGCAGGACAACTCAGCTTTGTTATCTGATAATAAAGTCTATTTTCTGGCATAAAAAAGTATCTGAGAGTGATTTTTCACAAAAAATTGGAAAAATCCACAACAGCATCATGGCTTAAATGAGCTTGATTATTTGGTCTCCATGTTGATTTTGTGTCCCATCACTCTATTTGAACCCCATTTGTTTCCAGACTGTTCGAAATTATTGGCATATGCCATGTGCATATGCAGAATCTGTATAAATATTAACAGAATTTTAGCTAGCAGACAAGTTTCAGTCAGTGCTTTTAATTCAGCCAATTGTGCCGAGCATGGCTGCTCACAATGCTGCAACACAATTGGAACCACATTTTTGTCTTCTCTTTTAACAACAGCATATCCAGCATATCCTAGATGGTCTCGGAAACACAGCCCATCTACAAAATAATCTGCTTCTGCCTCTTTGATTGGTGTTGATTCTAGATCTGGTCTTAGACATGTAAAATCTAGAGAGTCTATAACACATTCATGAGGTGTTCCCTCCCCTTCTAGAGGAATGAAATTGGCTGGATTTATTGTTGAACATCATTTTATGGTTATGTCTGGGTAAGTTAACAGTGTAGAATATGTCAAACGCCTGGCTTGCATTAGAAAAAATCTACCTTGCTCTAATAAGTGTAAATTATCACTGGATAGCCCCTTGTCACATTAGAAGCTTTATCATAAGCAAAATACACTGCTGCAATTTGGTGCTATAATAAGCTATTGGTTGCTTTTTCCTTCCACTACAGGTCTCCTGTATTAATACTGCTGAAGCATATCCATGTCTTCTATCTGCTACATTCAAAAGTACAATCCATATTCATGATAGTTCACGCCTCCTCGCATATAAAAGTGTCTTACAAAAGTTCAATTACTATATTGTTTTGTATGAATGAGTGATCAGGATGGTTTTCACATCATTTTGTAGCAAAAACTCTAGGCTACAAGATCCAGTTCTCAAAAGTCTTGTGGACAAATGTTTATTATGTTTTATATGGCCTTATTTCAATTACTTAAAATTTTAATTTTTTCAAAAACCAGGCATAAACGTTATTTTCTTAAAAATACAAACATGTACACACATATTGCTCACATATTATTGTAGCCCAGTTTGTGCTGAATACAGTGTTATCAGACTTTAGCCATTAATCAGCAACTGAAAAAAGCACAAATGTCAAGGCATGTCAAAACTTCTCCAGGGCCCAAAACACCCTCAGACCCCAGAGGGTTAAGCCCTTTGTTCTTTTTCCCCATTTGTTAGACAGCTCCCTAATGCCTTTACATATTGAATACATTGAGCACATCTGTTCTACTGGTGTTGATGTTATTGTTGCTTACTTTTTATTATCACAGGTTATATTGTGTTTTAACATACTTCTCTAACCCCAGCTCGTATCTATCCTTAACGAGTCTTCACCAGGCTGGTCAGATGAGGATCACTAAAAGTATCTGACCCCTGACTTCACCTGGGCTTGTGCTGGGTTGAGGACTTGTCTCGGTTTCTAGAGTATTTTATTGTTTTTTCTCAGATATTTCAGAATATAATTTATGTGTTTTCTGTTTAATGGATGTTTTCTACTCTGCTACTAACCAATGTGAATTATTCTCCCAATGCATAAAAGAGATGGGGTTAATTATACTTGACACCCTCCCAATGAAGTTACAGAAACATTTAATTCACTTCTATCACAATATTCTAAATGAAAAGGTTCAAGGAAGTCAATCAGGGCTTCCCTTTCCTCCTTGTTTAAAAGTCCCTTTTCTCCTTCCACTCTGTCTCCCTTTCCCTTTTCTATTTCTATAAGACTCACTCATTATTTACAATGATTAATTGCTGCTATTTCTTTTTGTTTTAACATCCATATGCCTCTACTCACAGTTGTTGCCTACGCTCTGGACCTCTGCCTACAACTATTGCTACTTCCACTTTTCCTCCAGTGTCATTTGTTGTGTAAATTGGTGTTAATTCTCCACTACTGTCTTTATTAAATAACACCTTTCTCTTCCACTGCACTGGTCGGATGTCTGCGCTTATCCAAAGGTAACCACCACTTAAGATTGTTACTCTTTTTACCACTTTTGGCCATATACTGGGTCAATAGGTATTTTTGCTGATGCATGTAATTGCCCCAATTGAGAAGGACTCAGCATATAAAGTCCATTCAATTGGACTAATGGTTCAAAGGTCAAATGTTTATCCACTATGCTTTCCAATCTACAGACAAGCATTCCCGTTCTATTGCCTGTAAATTTGTGATTGTAGTCAATTAGTGCAAAAAAAACATTTTTCTTTTGTTTTGTCAGGCCCCATTGATCACCTACGCAATCTATGTATTCAGATTCTCTCAAAAATGAGTACTAATTCCCCTTGGTGTGTATTCTTTCAAACTCGGTAATGGCCTGATTCCACATTAGGTTTATTTTTTGGTGGAACACAGATTAAGAGACTTCTATGTGTCTCTGTGTGTTTCTGTTCTGCTCACTGCCCTCCCTTTCCTACTCTCTCTGTCTGCCTCATGCAACCCCCACATTTTTCTCTCTTGAACGCCACTGAATGCAATGCAGCCTTGCAATGTTCATTATCACTGCATGAGAGAGGAAGAGAGAGAGAAAAACAGATGCTGTTGCTTACTATAATTCATAATTTCTATTTTCAACAATTGTGTTTCTTATCTGAATCACCTTAACTGAAATTGACTGGTGTCAGATAAATCAACATAGCCAATATCTCAGCATAATATTGTTAGTCCTTAAATTAACGTTCTAACTACTCTTCATAATTTTCAGATTCTAAGCCTAATATATTTATTTTTTGCAAACACATTTTTCATGAGAAAAACAATTACATGGACATATATTAGTACTCACAACCGTTCAACCACACACTCCCAGCCTGATCTCACACACAGACAGCAGAGCACATTGCAGCCAGCATAAGCACAATACAGTCATCATACAACATACAACAACAATGCAATTGATTGTATATACAACTTAACACAACCAACATACTTATTTACATCAACTTATTCAACACAAACTTGTTTACACTTGTTGGGCCTCATGTATTCAGATACAAGACAAAGGCAGGCCTAACACAATCGTAAAGCCTGACTGAGGCCCACAAAAACAAAGTCATAAATCTTACTGATAAAAACCGTGCCAAAATCAAACAAAGGGAATACAAAACAGACTATAAATCCCAAGAAGCCTTGCTCACTTTACAACTGTGTGAAATTCCAAAGGATCGAACTCTCAACTCCTATTGGATGAGGCACTCAACCGAACACAACTCAACTATGATGCCATCAAGAGTAGAAATACTTCGAAAATCAGCTGTACCTCGCTTCCAGTGACTTTGCTCGCCATGCATAGACGCAGTCAATCGCTGCTCTCAGATATTGCCTCATTGCACAAGGAAGTAACGTGCAACTTGAAACTGCGGCCATACAATCTCCATCTCGCTGGACGAGTTGAGATTACATTGAGTTCCACCGAACACTTTAACGGATCCGAAGGAAACCGCCGAGCAATCCGCATCTTCATCCGTTTGCCTGTAGATGAGAAGAAAGAACGATACCCTTTCCTCATCATCCGCAAAACTCTCGAAGTCAGGAGTTCCAGGTGTCAAAGGTTAGAGTTTATTGAGCAAAACAACAAACCTGAGATGTCAGCTGAGATCTGACTTGCTCAGACAAAAACCCTCATTCTTATACAGTTTGTTATCTAGAATTAACTCATCTTAATATTTTTGGTATCAAATGGTTTCAGCTCGCCACCATTATTTCGCAGAGCCTCCGACTTCATTTTGATGGTGGAAACCGGCAAGGAAAACAACCAAAGCCGTGTGCTCACACAGAGACACAGAACATAAGTGTCAGGATCCTGTCACCACAATGAACATGACTGACAAAGGTGACAGGGTCCTGAACACCCATATTCTCGCTTTACATTTCAGCTCTGTTCGTGGTGGCACATGAAAAATAATATCAAAGAAACATCACCTGACTCTCAAAAAATATCTGTAGCACAAAAGAGAAAAGGACTTTGGAATAATTTTAGATCCATTGAATGTTGCACCACTCAATAGAAAATACACTGCAAGAAAACTAAAATTCTCCTGTTTTAATCAAGGAATAAATGCACTGTGAATAGCTGACTTATTGTGCTGTTGAGATCCATTTTGTTTTTATGGAGAGCATTTGTGAGAGTTAAGAGCTCTGCAGAGCATAAGTGAGCTCGTGCTGAGCTGCGGGACTCAAACAGTATAAACCGGCAGTGAGTGACAGCTTCAGTTATTCTAATGAGAGACTTTGTCTTGTTGTTTTTTGTTTTTGTGTGCAATTTATTAAAAATTTAATAACAGTTTAGTTTTGTCATGTTAAAGGGTTAGTTTGCCCCAAAATGAAAATCCTCTCATGATTAACTCACCTTTAAGCCATCCCAGATGTGTATAACTTTCCTTCTTCAGCAGTACCGAAGTGAAGATTTTTATAAGCAGATTTCAGCTCTGTTTGTCCATACAATGCAAATAAACAGGTGCCATCAGGCTGCTGGCTGTTTTGCCCAAAGTTCATATATAGACAGCATAAACGTTATCCACATCAATTAATTAATGTCTTCTGAAGCAAATTGATAGGGTGGTGTAAGAAACAAATAGATTATTAAAACTTTAATCACTTTTAAAAAATCGATCCTTCCAGCAATAGACACAGTGACGTAAGCTATGGTGCATTCACGCGAGAAGTCGGAAGCGTGTGCTTCGTATTCACCTTATTCTGCTCTAAACATTACGACGACACCGGTTGTCAACTTCCGGTTCGTAGCGATCGACCAGTAAGTTACTAGCAGTGAGAGAATGAGTTCAGGTTCCACATGTGCTGTTGTTGGTTGTTTTAACAATTCAAAGAAGATAAAAAACTTTTTAGAAACTGAGTGCTTCGATCATATGATTAGAAGGAGAGAATGCCCGTGTCCGGTTCCGTATCAGCTACATTCAATGCCAGAGAGTAGACGTTTAGAGTGGTTAGCTGCGCTAAAACTGAAACATCCACCGAAAAAGGTGTATGTCTGCTTGCACCATTTTGTTGACAAACGCCCCACGGATGACCATCCCAAGCCGGAATTATACCTTGGATATGACAGACCAGTGGTGAAGAAGAGACGTGCAATTGTTTGTGTCGAAGCGACAGGTAAGCCACTTTTAATGTTGAATTCTGTAGCTGGTTAGCGATAGCACCACTTCACAGCTAACCTAGTTAACGTTAGCTACCTCCGGTTGTTTACATTTTACGAGCTCTACCGGCCTGCTACAAAAATATTTATGTTATCTGTGGGCAGCCTAACCTATATTTTTATGAATAATATGCCCATTATGAGTAAATGTGTTTACATTTTTACGAGCTCCACCGGCCTGAAATATTCGTGTTATCTGTGGGCAGTCTAACCTACAGTTTTTTTTTAGACAATATGACATTTATGAGTAAATATGTTAAAAACATGGCCATTAATGGTTTATGCCTTTGTCCACTAAATATTACTGTAGATTTAATGCTAAGAGTGCTATCGTAATGTGGGCCAGGTAGTTGTTAGCCTGAGCGAGGAAGAGCTTTCATCACCATTTATCATAAGCTTTTACTGTAATGTTGTCAGTGTGAGAAACATGGACAGAGGTTTAACATGTAGCCTATGTGCTCTTTTTTTTTTTTTTTTTACAGCAACTGCAGAAGTGACAGACCAGGAGGATGAGGGCATACCTGAGGTGCCACAACCATCATACAGCACTATTTCCACCCAGTGGGAAGATCTCAGAGCCTATGCTGCCTACAGAGACGCGTTTTTGGACGGCATGCTTATGGGGCGGGCAGATAGCGGATCGTTAGGAAAGATTAGATGAATGTGATCATTTATTTTTGGGCCTGAAATCGCTGATACAACCTTTTAATTAAAAAAATCTTGTATAATATGACTTAATGGTTTTTGTTTTTTTTGTATTTATATGATATTTGTATTTTTGTTATTGATTTTTTTGCCATGAAAACAGCTTTGAATGCTGATATGGCATTAAATAAAAAAATCTGAATCTGTATGAAATTTGTTGTTATTATTTGAGTTTGTGTACAATAGATTTTATTAGATTTGCACAATTTTACATTAACAACATTATGTATTTATAAATATTCACTTATGTACAACAATACTTATGCTCAGCATTTTTAAATGTACAAAATTGTTTGGGTAAAAAAAATGAGTTTTCATACTGTTAACCGCAGCAGCACCTAAAAGTTGTTTTGTGATTTGAACATGAACATCCGACAGTCTCTATCACCCCCGACTGCTGCAGCATAACCCAAGCAATAAGCTTAGGCTGGTTAGCACTTTGACTCCTGTCTACCTCTGCTTTCAAAAATACATAGTCTCCGTGCTTCAGCAAAGAAATGCGCCCGACTTTATTACTAAAGAAGTAATTGAAGGCCTCGTTGCTTTTGTAATTTCGCATCTCCTCTTGATCTACACCCTCCGAAAAAATAAAATAATTAATAATGTCAATATGGCTAACTCCTGGCCATAGCTTCATGTCATCCACCCAACCTGTTAATTTTGAGGGATGTGGCACTCTGATACCGTCGCTTTCACGATCTTTTGTGATTTCATCAGCGGTGTGTAGCCACCTACTACTTCCCATCTTGACAGAACAATTATCTTATACTTTAATAACTACAATCTATCACCGTAGCCTTTACGCGAGTGCTAGCATTCTATGTAAACCAACCGGAAGTAGGAAACCGTTTAGTCAGTTGAACCCGCTATGAATCATGGGAAAATAGAACGGGCGAAGAATAAGGTGAATACAGCTGGATGAAAGATAAGATCTTACATGAACAAGATCACCATTGAGGATGCAAAGCAGCGGTTCTCAATCTTGATTTGATGAACACCCCCCTACTTCATTCCTTTACCCCAGCCTTACTCCCCTAATGTAGCCTATGACAAATTTAATAGAGCTGAAGTAGTGATATGATAATTTGTATTATGAATCTATTTCTGCCTAAAGTACCGTTATTGTTACTATAGTACATTCAAGGGTGGTGATGATGGAGTCTGTGCTGAATTCAAATTGATTGTCGAGTTTAAGAGCTTTAAGCTCATGCTGCCCTGTCCATTGAGCCATATACTATACTATATCTACAGAGCCATACAGCTGCATTAGTGGAGGTTGTGCCTCTGCCACTGTATTTGACGCTGACAAACCAGATAAACCACGGTACAAATGTGTACCAACTGATATATTCCAAGTCTAGATAAACCTTTTAATGCAAAGAGGAACTTAACGATAGATTTGATTATTATGGGCAAAATAATAATAATTTTTTTTTTTTTGGTTCCTGTGTAGTGTTATTTCCTTATTGCTTATGCCTCAAAAGCATAGAAAATGGCTATTATACCATACAAACTTTATTTAAATGTACCTATTTTCCAGAACATTCCAGATAGATTCAGTGCTGAGTAAACTTTCTAGAAATGTACAGTAATATAGATAGTAATATAAATATAAGGGCCTTAAGCCCACCAGTTCAGTTTAGTGGGTACATATCTGCATTTTTCTGAGATGGCATCAAGAGGCTGCAAGCATCCGGCAGATGCATTTCGCTGTGTCTGCAGCCAATTTATCAAGACAAGAGAGAAAAAGTACTCTGTGGAATCTGCTCACACATCTGCTAAGATGCCCACAAGGCATATTTCCTGTCAGGGATCAAGACAAACCCTGGGCACCTCATTTCACCTGCGAGCAGAGTATAAAAAAAAAAAAAACTCCGGAAGGTTCTGTCTTGTGAACAATTGTTGCTCGGAATTTGATCATTTTTAAAATTGTAAAAGAGAACTTTTGAGAACTTGTCAGGATGTGTATCAGCCTGTTATATTTCTCACAGGTATACTGAATCAAGTAAAATCTGGTTTTGTTATTACAATGCTGATTATTTAATGCTTAAAAAAACTGGAGCACAGCTCATACCCACCATTGAAATTTGCTAATCTGCAGAACCATGCAGATGCCTATTTTGTGATGACACATTAATTAAATCTTTTAATTGACATTAATAATCGCAAATACAATATCATGGGTAATAATTGACAATTATGATTTTTGTACATACTCGTGCATCGCTGTAGTACTATTATTGCAGTTGTGATGACTTTATCACAAACATGACACTATCTGAACTGACGTTTTTAAAAAGGCTTTATTGTCTTAGGAAAATATACAAGGATCATGACAAAAGTCACCCAAAACAAGTAAAATTTAAATATGTAAAGTGTACACAACTCAAGAATCACTGACATTCTGGGTGTTTCTCAATGCTTAGGATGCGTTCTCATTCATGTGTCATTGTGAAAATCAGTTTTGCCTAACTACGTTTAAAGAACAAACACAGATGACATGAGATCTGTGCGAGATCTGTGCGAGTTTTGAGATGTGCTTTAGGGTTGCAAGGTAGACCAGTGCTACGGTAGTATTGCGATACTAAAGCTTCAAAATACTACCGGTACTGTTAATACGGTAGTACCGGAAGTTATGTTGTATGTGCGGTAGTAAATATTATTTTCGCTAAAACCTTCATTTCTGCAATAACATTAAAAATATAGACATTTGGAGTGGCGTCCCCTTCACACAGTGCCCTTAAGAGCACAAAATGTTGTTTAGAATTTGCCCCAAAATGTTGTTGTTTATTTTTCAATGTGTGGTTTTCCCATGCTTCAAACACACATCTGAATGTGTTCATTTGGCGGTCGTGTCTCCTAATGGATGTAAATGGATGTAAATAAAACTGTGGAGAGTAAGAAGCTTTTTACACAACACATTTCACATAGTGAGATTTAGAATTATTTTGGGTTTTGGCTGATGAGACCGGGAAAACCCATCTGCTGTGAATGTCGACAGAGATTTCAAGCCAAAGGGGAAACCCCAGCAACCTTATTAAACACCTTCGGACACATCCCACTGCCTCTGCAGAATACATGGTTTAGTGCCACTTCATTTAAGCTAAATGCTTTATCTTAACATTTACAGATTTACCATGTCTCTGAAAAATCGAGCGTTCTATTATTTTTATTATTACAAATGCATAGTGGTGTAAACTTCCCACTTATGATCAGGGCTGCGTTTCCTTACTTAAGGTTGCGATGAATTAGCCCAGATCAGTTTGATCACGTCCCCGAGGTGTGCAATCAAACCGGTGTGTGTGTGATCTACACTACTGTTTACCAGGAGAGAGGGGCTGAAGCGGTTGAAATAATGAAACAGCTGCTCAAAACAGTCTTTTCAAAGGTACAATATCTTTATTTTTATTTTACCAACATTCAAACAACCACAGAAATAATGGAATAAAAGTTTAAAGCCGTTGCAGCTTGAACTGGTTTTGATGCAGATTTGATTTTTATTAGATTTTTACGTCACACTAAAAATGTATTATATAAGAAGCCTTCTCCCAGTTCATCCATCAGTTATTTTCACCACTTCTGGAATGAAATGGCTAGTTTATAAGAAACACTTTGACAAACTGTGTTAAGAAACAACACACTATCATGTGCTATTGTGATAGTTTAGCTGATATAATATCAGAAGATATGATTTATGAGATCGTCACAATCCTAATGTGCTGTCATATGTAGATTAAACAGCCTTTTAACTATTTTCTTTTTTGTTTTGTAGGTGGGTGATGACGTTAAACAAGTCTACAAGAACTTTGAGAAAAAGTCAAATATTTTAAACACAATAAAACTACTGATAATAAATGACAACCCAAAATAAAATAATGTACAGTAAAGGCAAATAAAACAGTGTAAATGTTTGAATACTTCTTGAGAGTTTTTGAATCATGAGAACTGACATTCACATTAACACATGATTGATCTCAGGACAACAGCACAGAACAACTCGCAGAGAAAATTGGAATCACGTTGAAGTGAAAGATTTCACGTTGATTTACATGAAAAATTAAATATTTTTAAAAGAAATATGCAACATGATGAAATTGTAGTTCTAATGATGGCAGGTCAAAGATGAAGATCTTGATTCAGTCTTCACGAAGAACTTTAAAATACAGAAAAAGGGGTTTTTAATAAAAATCAATGAAACATGAGTGCAAATATTTAAGTATCAGTGAAAGGAGGTGCTGAACATTCAGAAAATGTTACAGATTTAATCTAAATGAAACTTTCAGTCACTAGGGGCTGGTTAGTTTGGGATGAAATGTTGGCTTGTTGAAATTACTGTAATAAATATAAATTTCCCATAAATTAAAGAGAAAATTGATATCATGGTTGATTGGTTGAGCTTTACAAACACTGTGAACATATTTGTAAAAATAAAAAGTCTAAATGTAATTTCTTGGGTGTCGGAAATAATTTATGTAGATTCTCAAATATATCCAATAGTTTCTCAAATATATAATGCATATATATATGTGTGTGTGTGTGTGTGTGTGTGTGGCTCAAATGCTTCTAAAAATGTAATAAAAATGTATACTGCATTCATGGACAGCACCAAATATATTAACAAAATATTACTAATAAAATAATAGTACCTTCACCGTTGGTGCAGATGAAGTTGAGTTGTTGAGTGTGAGGAAGGCTGATCCAGGTCTGATTTCCTCCAGACTGAATTGCTCCAGCTAATCCTTCACTGCAGTCTTCCTGTCCAGTGCCGTTACCTGCTGCCCAGTTCTGATAGCACAAGATCTCTCCATTCACCCAGAACCACAGACCCATAGTGCAGGAGTGACGGAGACCCATCCACACAGCTGTAGTTGAGGCGCTTCTAGACACATTCATCACCTGATGCTGAATCTGCTGAGAATCAATGGACACCAGATCCACATGTTTCTCTCTGCAGTATCTCAGAGCTTCATTCCAGGTCCGATTCTGTTTAATCAAAACCAGTTGATCTGGACACAAAACAGAACAAACAACATCGAATGACTAAAAACAACAAGCTGAAATATAGATTTCCATTGACTTCATTAGAAAAGATATAGCACACTAAGTTAGAATGGTCTGAACCACATTTGTAGCTTGAAAAATCTAGGAGATATATTTAGAAATTTTTGTAGAACAAGCCAAACTGTTATTCTACAAACTATGTTTAGTTTTTTTTTTTCAAAATCACAAATTTAAACCAACATTTCTCAAACTCCTCCCAGAGCTTTCAAGCTACATCCACCAAACTTGAAACAGACCTTCAGACTGGTCTGGGATAGTCTGCTAGTCTGCTTTTCTAACTGATAACTGGCTGCAGTTTTTGCTCAGGAGATTTTTGCCACTTTCTGTGCATCTTCCAATTGTGTGTACCAGAGTCCAGACAGTGCGGCCGAACGCACTGTGCATACCATGAGCTCTCCGACTGACCTGAGATACATTTACTCACAAAATATTTACAGAGTGTGTCACGTAGTTCTGTTGCCAAATGAACAATTCTTTTGAGTTGGTTCTTTTCAGTGAATTGGCCAAACGGGCTGAATGGATTCATGATTCAGTACAATACGTTTCGGAGCGCTGTCTCACGGAATCATTTGGAGCGGTTTCTCACACAGTAAAACAGTATTGGGATATTTATGAATACAGCCCTGGATACAGTGTAAATTTACCTACAATCAACTGAAACAAAAGATTTTTTCATATTTGATTTTTGTGTCCGCTCGTGCTGTTTTTAAATAGTTTTCGATGTAAACGTTCACTAGATGGATGTCTTTTAGGATCTCTCACGGAGGTGCTGCATTTTTAGATGCTGTGTCAAGTTAAAAAGAACTTCTTCGACTGATAAAAACGTGTCTCCAGACATCTGCGTTCTGCTCTATTCGTTCTGGTGTGTTTTGCTTTGTTAGCACGATAACGTGTTTATTCTGAATGGTTATGGGAAGAAATGCTGTAGCCAATAGTTACATGAACGCTACTCATAATCGAAAACGCAACAAAAAATTTATAAATCAGAAAAAAAGTCACCAGAATTAATGCTTTGGTGATGTTTTTGAAAAAAAAAAAAATTATCTTCCCCTCAAGTGAAATCCTGCAAGTGCCCATGGCTATTTTTTTAAATAATGTTCGTCTTTCTCATCTTTTTCTATGAATTATCACCACATCATTAGGCTACATGCCTAATATTAATTTGATTGCTTGTGTGATGTGAGCAAATAATGATATAGTAGTTGTATTTTAATGCGGGTGCAGTTCGGATCACGGTCTTTATGTTAAAGGGGTCGGGTACAGAATTAAGTAACTGCTGTTGTCAGATAACAGGTTGGGTGTTCTGTTTGGGGTGGGTGCGGGTACACAAAACAGGACCCGTGTGTGTCCTTTCCATTTGAGAAGCAACATTTGGTGAAGTGATTTTTTCCTCCACATTTCTTACAGTCTTTGCTGTATGCAGGACATGTTCTTTGTATGAGTTCTGTGCCATATATATCATAAACTTTACTGCAGTTTTGTTTCTTATTCTGAGAGCCTGCACATTTCTTGCTCTTTGTAACTCTATGTATGGCATCTACTTCATTCATTTCAGAAATATCATAATTACGAGCTCTGAAAACACAAATGACCCAGTGAAGTCATATTAATGAGTAGGAAACTCAGAACTCTAGATGATACACACATTTCCATGTTGGTACAGTGGAAGGGGCATGTCAACATGACAGATGATGGGAAGCAATGACTTTTTTTCAACTTCTGTAATTTATTTAAATAATATTAATTTGCTTTAGACAGTCAACTAATGGCTCACACTTCACAGTTTGTTTTACGCAAATTAACTAATAATTTGCCATGCATTAATAAATCATATAAGTGATGCAGGTTTACTTACTTTATTCTCTGGTAAACCGTAAAAGAGCTTTTGCCATCGTTCATGGCATATTTTTTTTTAAGATTAGCTTCTTCAATTTTGTTTCCAACTTCATTGGGTGACATGTCATAGTAACGAGAGCATCAAACATATAAGGGAACTAATTACAAAATATAGCTGCAAGGAGCAATGTGGATTCCTCCTCAAAATGGCAAATAATTTAAAAATTGATCAGTAGAGGGTTGGGGTTAAACCCTCCCGATGGAGGAATCATAAAAATCATGTCTTTCTGTCTGAATCCTAAATGAAAAATTATGTGTCTGGATTTGAACCTCTGACCCTTCAATTACCAACACAACATCTTAGCAAAGTTAGATATTCACATTGCTGAGTATTTCTGCTTTCAGTTTCGGTATAAAAAAAGAACTAGTGGCTAGAATTGTCCGATTTGGCCCAAGTTCAAACAGCTTTAATTCAGTCATCTTTTGACAAAGCAAGGTGAAATTGTCATGTTGAAGCATGCTAGGTTTGAAAAACCATCAGTCAAAATGACATTTGATTTATTGACAAATATATATTGAGGCAATGTGGACATTTACATAAATATGTCCCTTTCAGACATTTTGTATTGTATTCGTTTTTGCTAAGACTTTGATTCTACACATTGGTACCAAGCTTCAAGTCAATTGGATCTACGGTTCAAGAGAAGAGGATTTTTGTAGGTTTTCCCAAATTTTCACTGTACAGAAAAATCCATCATTGCGGAAAGTATGGGTCCTTGAGGCTTTTTTGTTCCCAATGAGAAATGAGGTATGTACACCAAGTTTCAGAATAATTGGTCAAATGGGGTGGAAATGACATCACTTTGAATATGGGATATTTGGGCATGGCCTGTTGCACCCTCTTAGGGTGAATATGGGCCATTCTTTGTGTAGTTGTTCCTGCTGGCCTGTAGTATCAATGTACCAAATTAGAAACATTTTGACCAGAAAATTTGACATTTTTGGCATGGCCTGTAGCGCCCCCTTAGGGCGAATGTGGACCATTCTTTGCATAGTACTTAAGAGTGATGTTATCTTCAAGAATGTTTCGTTTTAAAAACCATCAGTCAAAATTACATTTGATTTATTGACACATATGTTGAGGCAATGTGGACATTTACATAAATACGCCCCTTTCAGCCATTTTGTATAGTATTAATTTTAGCTAAGTAATAAATTGAAAGACATCAATTCTACACTTGGGTACTAAATATGAAGTCAATTGGATCTATGTTTCAAGAGAAGAGGATTTTTGTAGGTTTTCCCAAATTTTCAGTGCATGGGAAAATCCATGCCGGACCTTATGGATCCTTGAGGCTTTTCTGTTCCCATTGAGAAATGAGGCATGTACACCAAGTTTCAGAAATTGGACAAATGGGGTGGAAATACCATCATATAAAAATAATTATATTTGGCTGTGGCCTAAGCGCCCCCTAAGGGTGAATATGGGCCATTCTTGGTGTGGAGGTTCTTGTTGGCCTGTAGTATCAATATACAAAATTAGAATATTTTTGACCAGAAAATGGGACTTTTGGACATGGCCTGTAGCACCCCCTAAGGGTGAATGTGGGCCATTCTTTGCACAATACTTCAGAGTGATGTCATCTTGAAGCATGTTAGGATTGAAAAACCATCAGTCAAAATTACATTTGATTTATTGACATATATATTTAGGCAATGTGGACATTTACATAAACACACCCATTTCAGCCATTTAGTATTGGTGTTGTTCTGAAACTGCTCATGTAGTATCTGGGCATTATGGTTATCATGCAGGAAAGCGTTCAAGAGTTATAAGCCAAAACAGCAATCTCCTGACCAGAAGGGGGCAGTGCACCAAAACGCTGCATTACTCAATTACACATACCAAGTTTTGTCCTAATCCCTCAAAATATTGCGGCGATAAAGCCTCAAGTTCAATTTTGAGTGTTCTTTGTCGAATTTGTTGAAGTGACATTCCAAAATCGTATGGTTTATCAAAATTTTGTGAATACGTTTTTGTCATGAGTGCCTCTAGATGATGCAGGCAAAATTTGGTGCAAATCGGACAAACAGTCTAGGAGGAGATCGAAAAAGTAGATTTAGCATCTTTAGAAATAGCATTATAATTCTCTAAGCTTTTTGAGTTCCTTCAGAGCATGGTGCCAAAGCCATTTGTTCTATATTTTCGGCAAAAGTGTTCAGCAGTTATAAGCCAAAACATTCATTTTTAGCTATCTCCTGACCAGTAGGGTGCAGTGTGCCAAAATGCTGCAGGTAAGCTCAGGGCCTTATGATGATGACACGTACCAAGTTTCGTCTCAATCCCTCAAAGCATCGCATAGATACAGCCTCAAGTAAAAAATTTCTAGGACTCAAAAGTTATTAAAATAAATGTGAGTGCAAGTTTGGGCAATTGGTGGCGCTAGAGGGTTTGAGGTAGAGACCTAACCCTAACAAAATTTGCTGTGGTGATATATCAGACTGTCCTCTATCCGTGTGCCAAAATTTCATAACTTTCCCGCAAGCGGTTCTATGGGTTGCCATAGACTCAAAAGCGGAAGAAGAAGAAGCAGAATAATAATAAGAAAACTAACAAAAACAATAGGGGTCGTTCACCCCTTCAGGGCTTGACCCCTAATAATAAGAAAACTAATGGAAACAATAGGGGTCTTTCACCCTTTCGGGGCTTGACCCCAAATAAGAAAACGAACGGAAACAATAGGGGTCTTTCACCCCTTCAGGGCTTGACGCCTAATAATAATAAGAAAACTAACGGAAACAATAGGTGTCTTTCGCCCCTTCGGGGCTTGACACCTAATAATAAGAAAATTAACGAAAACAATAGGGGTCAAATAATAATCTAACCATCCTCCTACCGGTGGAATCTAATAATAATAATAATAAAACCATCAATAACAATAGTTCCCTATCTGTCACTCACTCGAAGTTGTGTTGATGAGTTTACACTAGGGGTCACTTCTTGGGAGCCCACACATCTCTGATCTTTGAGAAAAGGCCAATGAGATTTGGTGTGTGGAATTTGCATGCCACTCCCCTGGATATACAGGTATAAAAGAAGTGCCGCTTGCAAACACACACTCAGACACACACACAAGGGTTGTTTTGAGTAACACACCTGTGTGCTTCAACAGCTGATCAGAGCTTCTTATTTACATATACATGTATATATATATACACACACAAATAAAACGTCTGACGCGATAGTTCCCTTGATCCCTCTCGCGCGGAGCTTGGGGGCATGGCTCATAACGCTGCTGCCTTGCGCGCAGAGATCGCCTCCCTTCTACGGAAGGACGGAATAGAGCCTGTACCTCCAGCCGAGATGAAGAAGGTGTTTTACATCCCCTCCTTCATCGTACCCAAATAAGGTGGCAGGTTGTGGCCAATCTTGGACGTGCAAGTTCTGAACCAGGCACGCACAGACTCCCGTTCAAGATGCTCACGCAGAAACGCATTTTAGCGAGTGTCCGGCATCAGGATTGGTTTGCGACTTTGTCCAGTCCGTGCCCTTCAGACTTATGTCCACCACCGCACTAGTCAGTGGCGTAAGTCAGGGCAACTATTTGTTTGCCATGGGGGCCGCAACAAAGCAGACAATGTCGCATTGGCTGAGGGACGCTATTGCCCTGGCCTACGAGGTGCGCGGTCAAGCTTCGGCAGTAGGTATCAGGGCTCAGGGGTCACCTCCTCTAAAGCCTTGGCTAGAGGTGTCCCTCTGTTTGTCTCTGCAGCATATTTGTGATGTGGCAGGCTGGTAAATGGTCTGCACTTATATAGCACCTTTTTAACCTTAACGGTATTCAAAGCGATTTACGCTGTGACTCGTTCACCCATTCACACACACATTCATACACCAATGGTGGCAGAGCTGCCATGCAAGGCGCTAGCCTGCCACTGGGAGCAACTTGGGGTTCAATGTCTTGCCCAAGGACACTTCGGCATGTGGATTCGTGTGGGCTGGGATTCGAAACCCCAACCCTGCGATTAGTGGCCGACCCACTCTAACAACTGAGCCACAGACATCCACAGTGCGGCGGCGTGGGTATTCTCGTTCCCAAAGCGCTAAATCAGTGCAGCATCAAAGTGTAGCTTTTTGTTAGGGAACATTTCAGGTTACTTGACTGTAACCCTGTTCCCTGATATAAGCGAAACAAGATGCTGCACTTTATTTCCACACTGGGATGCCCCAGGACTGCTCTTCAGACAAAATACCTGACGATACACCTGTGACGCATCTATTTATAGACCTGCTACAGGTGCGTCCAATGATGTCACCGGCAGAGGCTATAAATTCTAGTCAATTTCATTGACTTGTTGCACACATATTTACAGCTGGTCACACCTGTGAACCTAAAGTTGTTCCCAAAGTGCTATGCAGCATCTCGTTCTGCTTTTATCAGGGAACATGAATTACAGTTAAGTAACCCGAGATGTTTGTTGTCATTACTGATTAAATCACTTGCTGTGCATTTTTTGTTAAACTGGGTAAGGTGGTCCCATGTGAGAAATGAACTCACTGACTAAACCTTTAGTGATTGGTGTTTGTTCAAAGAATGAAACGTGACTGCCTCTACTGATCATGTCTCTCCTGTACCGCCTAATGTCGCGTCACACTGTGTGATGTCACAGGATCTGTTTGCCTTTGACGTGCATTCTCAAAGGCTGAATCCTTTTTTACTCAAAATTTGTTCATTCATTCATTTTTACATTCTTCTTCTTCTGTTTTTGGTGATTCACATTCTTCATGCATTTCACCCCCTGCTGGGCAGGCAGAATCATTTCAAGCAAAAATTTACTTTTTCACCCACTCCTATCATATCATGTCTGAAAATATGGGTTAAACACTGGAGTCATATTAATTACTTTTATGTTGCCTTTATGCCATTTTTGGAGCTTCAAGGATCTGGTCACCATTCACTTGCATTGTATGGACTTACAGAGATGAAATATTTTTCTAAAAACCTTTAGAAATGTTGTGTTCTGCAGAAGAAAGAAAGTCCTACATATCTGGGATGGCATGAGGGTGAGTGAATAATGACAGAATTTTCATTTTTGGGTGAACTTTCCATTTAATAAACAGGTTTATAGTATATTTTCAAAAGTTCAGTGTGTGTTGAAACTCTCCTTGCAGTTCTGTTTCTTATATGCACCGTGTGAATACTGTAATATACTGCCTGAAACAGGCCTTAAACTCAAAGATACTGTTTATTATTGTGACAAATGATTGTTTGTGTGTGAGATAATCTACTCACCCTCATAACAGACAAACGAAAATGTTTTATTACAACGCCAGTCTTCCCATTTCCCCCGCTGGTCTTTGAGTGAAATCACTGTACAGTTTTCAGCATTGTCTCTATAATTGGGTTCTTCAGGTCTCCAGAATCTGAATGAGGATTCACTGTGATCTGACCACTCCAATGAGTCTCTGAACAGACCGATCCAGACGTTCTTATCACTTCCTGTCTGAATATTAATGATCTGCTGAATCTTCTCATTCTCATTCTGGTTCCTCACACTGGCCAGATCTGTGTGTTTCTCTCTGCAGAAACTCTGAGCGTCTCTCCAGTTCATGTCTGTACTGTTAAAGATGTATTCTTCACTGCTGTCTGTATGAGAGAAAGATTTTGATTAGTTAACAAATAATGTGTCCATGGACTTTATTTCATCGAGTTTGTAGGTTAAGATTTTTGTAAATGGAAGTGTGTATTTTCAGTCCTGTACTGCTCAACATTTGATTTTCATGACTTTTAATCATGTTTTTACATTCAGTAGTTCATTTAAAATGGCCCTGTGGTGTGATAAATGAATTGTACAAGTATTCCACGTTCTAAAGTTTAGCATGACACACCACAGGATATATCAGCTTCCCAAAATAATTTTATTAAACTACCCTTTCATTTATATTACTTTTAACTCATTGACAAATTAATTAAATAATAAGTTGCAGAAGACAAAAAGTCAACCAGTGGTAACCATGTTTAAAAAAAATAAAGTATTGTCAGTTTTATCATAATAACAGATATTAATACTTCTGTATAATGTTCATGCGACACATTTCAGTTTGTTGTGATCAAACACAGCTGCACTCACCATTATAGCAAATGAAAGAGGTTTTGTCAGAACATTTACTTTTATGCCATCCTCCATTTTTCATATAAACACAGTCACCATCATCGTTTGATTGAGAGTTTCTCCAGTTCTGATACAGTGAATCACTTCCTGTGTAGAACACAGGGTCACCCAGAGACCACTTCCATGTTTTATTCTCTGTCCTGTACAGTCCGATCCAGACATGCTGAACACTTTCATCATTCACAGTCTTCATCAGTTCTTCAATGTCGTTCTTGTTGTTGATGGTGGCCAGATCTGTGTAATTCTCACTGCAGAAACTCTGAGCTTCAGTCCAGTTCAAATTCTGATTCACAAAGTGATACTGACGTGCAACACATGCAGAGAAACTGAAGACAGCTGAGAAGAGAGAAAAAAATATACACAAAAAAATGACTTTATTATCAAATGTAGTTGAAATGTGTCAAATAAATATCATGATAAATGAAAACCATTCACAAGGTTCATAATAATAATCAGTTCATCTTCTGTTTCTTACCAAAACAACAAGCTACTCTAAATGTTGCTCAAATACAGACAAGCTAGCTAATGACAAAAAGTAACAAACTACATTGAAGCTATTTAAAAGGACAGTATCTTAACATTGGCCCCCAACACTCACTTAGTTTACTCATTTAAACCATGACTTTGTAAAGGGATTAATGAAAAGGATGACGCGAGAACTGGCTTGACAATATAAATCATATTTTAATTATAAACTTAACCAAAAAGACAAACACACACACAGGTGTCGGACAGCTGCCTGTAAACTCTCTCTCTGTCTCACTGCCATCTCCAGTCGGCCTCTATCCCTCTCTGAGGCTTGATTAGCCTGATTAATCCACCCCACCACAGACTTGTTCAACACATAAATGTGACGCACAAATAACTAATATTGGCATTATATTCACACTGGTAGCCAGAAGTGTGCTGGCCCCCAAAGTGAGCCTTGATTCTCCCAAAGATATGTCAGTGGTGTTAATTCAAATAAATGATGATGACCACATGCATCTAAAGATAAATCACATAGCTTTGTCTATAACCAAGAAAATTAGAAAGTTCCTGTTACAAGAATGAACAAAAATATAACAATAAAGCCAAGTATTACCTTGAGATGATCTTAATTTCTTTTCATTTGCCAAGTAAACAATTCATTAATGTAAATGTATTTATAGCTACTTTCTTTAAAAAATTTTAATATTGATGTAAAGTAAACTAAAACAATGTTACCTTCGAGTGTTTCTCCTAAACTTTGCTTCAAGTGTTAAAGTAAAGTAATAAGCATAAGAAAGAGTGCTTTCATTTTTTTCAGTAAGAGTAGCAATTAAATATTAAAAAGTAATCTAATGAAAAATAGAACATCTTAAAATATTGACATTACTTTGGGACTGACCCAATGCGTTCACATTTTGAGTGATGAGCAGACTGTCATTGAAATGTATTAATGCTACTAAAGTTATCCAGCCAAGGACGGTGAGTGATTTACTCTTTTTCTTGTCAATAGCCTATTGATGCTTGATTAATATTAACAATAGGCTTATAACAACTGCAGCAGGTCTTTAAGATCAGTTATTTTTAGATTTTTGCCCTGCCTGCATCATGAAATATAACGGCTGTATTTACATTAACATCGCGTCATGATTTCGCAGATTTTTGTCCCGTCTGTTTACACACTCGTAATACATTAATGGCTGTGTCTTTATATCATTTCACGTCAATAGGGGCATTTTAAAGCGCATTTAAATGCACAGCACACCCCTAGATAGGAGCACTCTAGAGTATGCCCAGACTTGCGCATGTAACCGCGGATGTAGTCAAACAAACAGCCCGCGGGTACAGAATTGAGTCAGTTAGAACTTATTTATGATACAAAATAATAACAAAATTCTGTTAATCCTATAATTAAAATACTGTATATTCCTTTGCATTGACCAGGCAGCCAAGGAAAGGCAGCTGCCATACACAATTGATGCCCCTGGTTATTTTGTTCTCCATTAACCAACATCTTATGGAGTTTTTTGTTCCTTGCCAAAGACGCCTTTGGCTGGATCACTGGGGGTCCAAGTACAAATGTTATTAAATTTAGGCACAGTCAGTAATCATAATTTTATCAAATAGCACAATGACGACACAGACATTATTGAAAATTGAAATGCTGCGCTAGGTCACGGCCCCACATGCTCCCGGCAATGATGGCAACGGAAAGTGAGAGTAAATGTGGGTTTGTGTCTGTTTAGAGGATAAGAGCAAGAGGCTCTTTCACCCGGGAGCAGCAAGCACCAGGAACAGGTCTGAGAAATAGTTCTTTGACAGCCCGGACCTCATCCAACAGCTAACTTTGTCATTGAGAATGGGCTCTTGTACTGTGTGGCTAGTCACGGCTGTTTGTGGCACCTCAGAGGAGAACAAAAACCATCTTAACACTGGCACACTCTCACCCTCACGTAGGCCACCTGGGAGCCCAGAACACCCCCCAGAGTATCTGAGATTGATTCATTGTCCTGGGCTCGATGGGGACGTCAGACGGTATTGCCGGAGCTGCGAAGTGTGCCAGTGAACGGCACTCCAGCAGCCCCTCACCTGTTGCCCATCATCAAGGTGCTCTTTGAGCACATTGGCATGGACCTGGTGGGACCATGGATGTGTATGACTTTCTTCTGCAGGACACAAATTACGATTTTTAGAAGAATATTTCAGCTCTTTTGTTCCAGACAATGAAAGTAAATCGGTGCTAAAATATTGAAGCTCCACAAATCACATAAATCAGTATAAAAGAAATCCATGTGCCTCCAGTGGTTTAATCCGTCTTCAGAGGCGATATGATAGATTACCCCTCCATCAAAGACATTCACAACAAACGCTGCCTAAGGAGGGCGAGAAACATTATCAAAGACACCTCTCACCCCAACCACGGTCTGTTTACTCCTCTCCCATCTGGGAGACGCTATGGGAGTTTTCGCTGTTGCACCAGCAGACTCAGGAACAGTTTCTTTCCCTCAGCTGTCAGCCAACTGAACTCTAAACTCAGGTGCTGAACACTACATCACTCGAACTACGTATTTGTATTCTTTTTGCCATTCCCTTGCAATTTCTTTACACAGAACTTCTACCTCCTGATGACGCTTGCACTGTTATGGTCACCAGCCATATATATATATATATATATATATATATATACCTTCAGTTTTATACTTCTTCATTTGCACCTTGTACTGTATTCACAGACATTCACATTTCTGTTCACCCTTCACTTACATTGAATGCACCTACAATTACATTAAAATCAGTTTATATAATAATAAATAATACATTTTTTACTCTAAATTCTCCTCCCTGCTCAGTCAATCTCCACTTTAACTTTCACTTTCTTCTTCTTGTGTTTTTGGTGATTCCTGCATATTGCCACCTACTTAAATATTGATCTATTTCTCACCCACACCTGTCATATCACTTCTGAAGTCATGGATTAAACCACTGGAGTCATATGGATTACTTTTATGCTGCTTTTATGTGATTTTTGGAGCGTCAATATTTTGTCACCCTTTCACTTACACTGAATGCACCTACAGAGCGGAAATATTCTTCTAAAAATCTTATTATGTGTTCTGAAGAAAGAAAGTCACAGACAGATGGCATGAGAGTGAGTAAATAATGAGAGAATTTTCATCTTTGAGTGAATTATTTCTTTAAGTAGCTCATGGGGGCACATTGTCCTTCTTTTGAGATATAATGTTCCACATTGATTTAGTTCTTGTATCTTTTAAGCCCAGAAATATTTGTGTTCTCATTCTAATGTATGATGAAGTTTGTGACTGCTGGAATATTCTGCTGAAGTATTGATCTACAGATGTTGATACTTTTCTATATTTATAAAGCATAATTATTAATGATTTTATCATCTCTACTTTCCTGCTAATTTTTTATAGTAATTAACACACTCTACATCTGGGGTCAGTATTATTAAAACAAATATTATTATACAAATATCACTGATTTATTCTATTACATTAATACTTTTAAAGCTACTCAAGTTATTCACCAAAAGTAGTGAGGGGTTTTCTCATTTCCCTGTTATTGTTGTTTAATTAATAGTCTTTATATGACATAGTCTACTAAACTCAGTTACATGTTCACTTCAAATCTGACATTTTGATGCAAATACACTTTTCATTAAATATTCTACTCTGTTCTGACAAAACAGAGGTATTAATTATTGGACAAAGAAACTCTAAAAATAAGCCACTACAATATAATTTGACTCTCGATGGATGATGTACTGTTACATCATCTTAGGTGTCATATTTGATACCAATCTGTCCTTTGAAAATCAAATTACAAATGTTTGTAGCACAGCATTCTTCCACCTCAGAAATATTGCTGAATTAAGACACATGCTCTCTGTTGCTGATGCCGAAAAACGAATTCATGCGTTCATGACCTCAAGACTAGATTATTGTAATGCATTACTGGGAGGATGTCCAGCAAGATCAATAAATAAACTTCAATTGGTTCAAAATGCAGCAGCCAGAGTGCTAATGAGAACCAAGAAATATGATCATATTAGCCCCATTTTATCATCGTTACATTGTTACCTGTTAAATTCTGTATTAATTTTAAAATTCTGTTAACTACGTACAAAGCTTTGAATTGTCTAGTGACCTTTTATTATGCTATTGTAATGATTACCCTGGCAAGCATTAGGGGTTGCTATGTCTATATATTGTTCACTTCTTGTCTTTCTTTGATTATGGGTTTCGTAGTCCTTTTCCTTACCTTTCTTCATTGTTTCTTGAGTTTATTCGTTCCAGGTGTTCATTGTTTTCTCTCTTTGTGCATTTAATCCCTGTGTTCTCATGTGTTCTTTGTCAGTTCTTGTCCTTCAATTGATGTTTGTATTGTTTCAGTTCTAGTTTTGTCACATCTGAGCTTTGCTTAGTGTTGTACTTTACCTTTCATTAATAAGCCTCTGTCTGCTCTATGCCATGTGAGGAGGAAGAGGTAGTTTCCAAGTTTCTGCCAGTGTTCACGACCACAGAGGTTGTTTCCAAGTCTCTGCCAGTGTTCACGACCACAGAGGTCATTTCCAAGTCACTGCCAGTGTTCACAACCACAGAGGTCATTTCCAAGTCTCTGCTAGTGTTCACGACCACAGAGGTCATTTCCAAGTCTCTGCCAGTCTTCACAACCACAGAGGTCGTTTCCAGGTCTCTACCAGTGTTCACTACCACAGAGGTCGTTTCCAAGTCTCTGCCAGTGTTCACGACCACAGAGGTCGTTTCCAGGTCTCTACCAGTGTTCAATACCACAGAGGTCGCTCCCGAGACTCTGTTCATTTCCACGACCAAAGCGGTCACTCCCAAGACTCTGCTCATGCCCAAGACCACTGAGGTCTTTGCTCAGTCATCCTGGACTCTTAGCCTCAAGCCTGCCATGGCTCTGCCTTCCACGGCTCTGCTCCTCGAGCCTGCCACGGCTCTTCCTACCAAGGCTCCGTTCCTCGAGCCTGCCACGGCTCTACCCACGGAGTCTTCCACTGCTCCGCCCATGGAGTCTTCCATTGCACCACCCCCCCCCTCCCCCAGAGACTCTTCCTCCAACGGCTCCACCCGCCACCCCCATAGACTCTTCCTCCAGCGTCTCCGCACACCCCCCTAGAGACTCCTCCTACAGCGGTTCTGCCGCCAGACCCAGTCCGTGTCCTGTGGCCGCCTCCCAGGCCTCCTGATCCAGGACCTGAGGTGGACCTGAGGTGGTCTTCTGGGTCTCATGGCCGTCCGCCTGATCTGCTCTGGTCTTCTGGGTCATCTGCCCGAGACTCTGCTAATGTCCACAACCACTGAGGTCTTTGCTCAGTCATTCCGGAGTATTAGCCTCGAGCCTGTTCCACTTCCACTGCTCCGCCCATAGAGTCTTCCACTGGTCCGCCCGCCCCCCCCAGAGACTCTTCCTCCAGTGGCTCCCCACCCCCCCAGAGAATCCTCCTCCAGCAGTTCTGCCGCCTGACCCACTCCCTGGTCTCCTGACACTGTCTCGGCCCTGCGGCCACCTCCCAGACCTCCTAACCCTGTCTCGGCCATGTGGACGCCAACCAGGCCTCCTGATCCAGTCCCTACCCTGCGGTGGTCTTCTGGATCTCCTGAATGTCTGCCTGTTCTGCTCTGGTCTCCCTGGTCTCCTGCGCATCCGCCTGACCTGCTCAGGTCTTCTGGATCTCCTGATCATCCACCTGATCTGCTCTGGTATCCCTGGTCTCATGGCCGTCCGACTGATCTGTTTTGGTCTCCTTGGTCTCCAGGCCGTCCATCTGATCAGCTCTGCTCTCCTGGCCGTCCACCTGACCTGCTCTGGTCTCCTTAGTCTCCTGTTTTTTCTTTTCTTGGGAGCATCTAGAATCCGCTCCTTAGAAGGGGGACTATGTCATGATTCACTGTTGTCTGCCCTGTGTTTTGCCTCTGTCATCTGTTCCCCATGGAATACACTTCCCATCATCCCCTGCTCTGATCACCTCCAGGTGTTCCCCATTGTTCATCACCTGTGTTTAATTTTCTCATTAGTCTCTGTGTATATAATGCCCTGATTTCTGTTCAGTCTTTGTCAGTTGTTGAATGTGTTTAGACCTACCGTGTTTTGCCTGTGCCCTTCGTGGATGTTTACTCCTGTTTATGTTATTGTTTCTCATCGTGGATTTAGAAAGTAGACATATCAAGGATTCTGTAGACATATTTATAAAGACTGTGTGACAATTATATACTTTTCGGTTCATTTTGGTGACATGCTCCAGAAAAAAGTTTATGGACATAGAGGCAGCAGAAAGCATATTCTGTTTGTTTTCTGTATTTTACAAAAGCACAATGTTTTATTTTTATTTGAGACCCTTTACAGTTTCTAATGATGTCTTCCTCTTATTTGTATGACCATAAATTAATACGTATTTTAAGTTGTAAATACAATGAGATTGAATGAGGTATTTACCCCATTTTAAAGCGGTTCATTTTGACGGTGTTAGCACATTCAACAATTCGTTCATTCGAAATATGTAAATAAGAGTGTTGTTTATCTTCATCAAAGCAAGAAATATTAAATTTTTTAAATGTTCATTTTATAACATAATTATATCAACATGTAAATAGCATGTTATGACTCCAGCTTCATATCTTCCAGTCATGATCACACCGGTGATGTCCAGGTAACCTCAAATCATGAGATTCATCGGCCAGAAGAGCAGTGTCAAAACACGACTCACATTAAGTGTTCTTCTGCAAATTGCTTGCAGTTTTAAATTTCAACCACAGATGTCGCTAGAGAACGTCTCGGGTTACTAAACTGTAACCCCTGTTCCCTGATAAAAGCGGAAAGAGAAGCTGGAAAGAATGTATTATTTTACATTATTATTGTTAAAATTGTAAACAAATACTAATGATGACAATAATAATAATAATAATAATAAATATATATATATTTTTAAATACAACAGTAATATATTCAAATCGTGTACTTTTTTTACCCCTCACGCTTTTATTTTGACATTCTGATCTTTATTCAGTGGGACTCTGAAACTGCCAGTCTGCATCCTGGCACTGACGGAGACATGGATACGTCCTGAGGATACAGCAACACCTGCTGCTCTCTCCAACAACTTCTCCTTCTCCCACACCCCTCGACATACTGGTAGGGGTGGGGGAACAGGTTTGCTCATTCATAATAACTGGACTTTTTCACCACAGGCTTCACTATGTAACAATACATCTTTTGAATTCCATGCCATTACTACAATGCAACCCACAAAAATACATGTTGTTGTCATCTATCGCCCTCCAGGTCAGCTGACAAGCTTTCTTGAGGAGTTGGATGTCCTGCTGTCCGCCTTGCCAGAGGATGGCAGGCCACTTGTGGTTCTTGGCGATTTCAAAATACACAAAGACAAGCCCCAGGCCATTGAACTGAATACTCTTCTGGCATCATTTGTTTTGGAAAGACTACACACCACAGCAACTCACAGATCGGGCAACCAGCTGGACCTCATTTTTACATGTAACTGTACCACCTCAAATATTCTTGTTACACCTTTACATGTCTCTGATCACTACTTTGTTCAATTCAACATGATTCTCCCATCCATAGTAAAACCAACTCTACCTTTGGTTTCCTTTCGCCGTAACCTCCATTCCCTCTCACCCTCTCGCCTTTCCACTGATGTCTCTGCCTCTCTTCCCACAATAAATGTGTTTTCCATGCTTGATGTAAACACTGCCGCAGACACACTAAGCTCTACTTTAACAACCTGTCTAGACAACATCTGTCCTCTCTCCTCTAGACCAGCACGTACTACACCACCCAGCCCCTGGCTGTCTGACGTCCTTCGTGAACATCGGACTGATCTCAGGGGAGGAGATGGCAGAAATCTAAAGATCCAGCAGATCTAGGTAAGTATCAGTCTCTGCTTGCAACTTTTTCAGATGACGTTAAAGCTGCAAAAACTTCATATTACCAGACCAAGATCAACAGCACCACAGACACTCGTAGCTTCTGTAGAACATTCAACACACTTCTCTGCCCTCCCCCTCCACCACCTGACACATCACTGACAGCAGATATCTTCGCCACATTTTTTACAAATAAGGTTACAACCATTAGCAATACATTCACAGCACCACAACCTGTCAAACACCCACCTCCACACCACCATTCTTTCTCTATGTTCTCTCCTTTAACTGACACTGAGGTCTCTAAACTCCTCCTCTCCAACCAGCCCACCACCTGTTCCCTTGACCCCCATTCCATCACACCTTCTCCAGGCCATCTCTCTGTCCATCCTACCTGCACTTACACACATAATTAACATAATTAATCTCTTCTTGCAGGCACTTTTCCCACTACATTTAAGCAGGCTCGAGTAACCCCACTGCTGAAAAAACATGCACTTAACCCCACACAGATAGAAGACTACAGACCAGTCTCTCTCATCCCATTCATGGCAAAAACGCTTGAAAGGGCAGTTTTCAATCAGCTCTCTGCCTATCTCTCACAGAACAAGCTGCTGGATGACAATCAGTCAGGCTTCAAAAGTGGACACTCCACTGAGACTGCCCTGCTGTCTGTCACGGAGTCGCTGAGACAGGCGAAAGCTGAATCCAGATCATCCGTTCTAATTCTGCTGGACCTTTCTGCTGCCTTTGACACAGTCAACCATCAGATCCTACTCTCCACCCTCTCTAAACTGGGCATCACCGGAACTGTGCTTGGCTGGTTCAACTCCTATCTCTCAGAAAGGTCCTTTGAGGTAGCCTGGAGAGGGGAGGTATCCAAGCCACATCAGTTACTTACTGGGGTACCTCAGGGGTCAGTGCTTGGGCCACTTCTCTTCTCCATATACACAACGTCATTAGGACCCATCATCCAGTCACATAGTTTCTCTTACCACGCTGATGACATGCAACTCTACTTGTCTTTCCAGCCCAATGACACCACAGTGACCGCTGGAAACGCTGCCTGTCTGGCAGACATCTCAGCCTGGATGAAGGAACACCACCTGCAACTCAACCCAGCCAAGAACGAACTCCTTGTCTTTCCAGCCAACCCTGCTGTTGAACACAACATCACTGTGCAGCTGGGTTCAAATACAGTTTCGCCTTCCAAAACGTTCAGAAATCTAGGGGTAACCATTGATGATGAGCTAAATTTCACAGACCACATCTCAAAGACTGCAAGATCATGTAGATTTACATTCTACAATATCAGGAAGAAAAGGCCTTTCCTCTCTGTACATGCCACACAACTGCTCATTCAGTCACTTGTCATAACTAGACTGGACTACTGTAACGCTCTCATTGCAGGCCTTCCTGCATGTGCTATTAGACCTCTGCAAATGATCCAGAATGCAGCAGCACGTCTGGTCTTTAATGAACCAAAGAGAGCACATGTTACACCACTCCTCATCTCTCTCCACTGGCTGCCGGTTCATGCACGTACTAAATTCAAATCCCTTATGCTGACATACAAAACAGTCACTGGGTCTGCTCCAGCATACCTAAAAACATTTATGCAGAGCTACATTCCCACCAGAAGCCTGCGGTCAGCTAAGGAACGTCGCCTTGTCGTACCAAAACAAAGAGGCACCAAAACACTTTCCCAGAATTTCAGTTTGGTGGAATGACCTTCCCAACTCAATCTGTGAGGCTGACTCACCCTCTATCTTCAAAAAATGTCTAAAAACACATCTTTTCCAAGAGCACTTAACCAGTCACAAAAAAAATACAATAATTTACAATTCTTGTTGCACTTAAATCTGTTTTGTATACTATTCTGATGATAGTGAAACTTTGTAGTATGGCACTTTTCGTACCACTGTCTCCTTAAGATGGTTTCGCTTATGTTTTCCTCCTTTGTAAGTCGCTTTGGATAAAAACGTCTGCCAAATGAATAAATTATCTCTCCAGGAAGTCCTGTATGTGTCTGTTTGTGGGCAAGTTCACAGTACTTTAATTCACTTCTAATTAAAATTCTGGTCAAATGCTCCTCCGGTGCCGTTCTAAATGCATATTATAAGTGAACCAAACTATTGAGCATGTACATCTGAGATGCTGTTTGTGAGTAGCGCTCAAATACTGCGCAACGCGTGAAGGCTAAAAATAGCCGTGTGTGTGTGTAAACAGAGCAGCGCCATTCACTGACGCACTGCAGCTGCGTGTGCATTTTATATATTTCCGCTGTATAATGCCATTGATTGACAGGCGCTATAAACTCTGCCTTTCCAACAGTAACAATGTCCAGCGATGTCATTGTCTGTAGTGAATGTCGTACGAATTCATACAAGTGCAGTTGTACGATATCATACAATTTAGCCAAATTTAGAAAAGTTGTTAGAATCCAGATGATTTTGCTATGAGAGTGTGTTGTCCGGATGCTCTGGCTGCTCAATTCGGATTTCAAATGATCTTTTGCATCACTCTTAACGTGACACACAGCGATGACATCAAAAATCGGTGACTGCAGCATGGAACATCACAATATTTACCAGTCTCCTCCGACGCTGAGTTTTTCTTGTGCGATGGAGGAGTTCTGCACAGCGACTGGGTAGGGCGCTTATTTGGAGAGTGAGATGATGCACCTCCATTTTCCCCGCATCTGTACACCTACGTCATTACCAAAGCAAACCATGCAGATAGGTTGGTTATGTCTGAACGCGCAAATCTGATTTGATTACTTGCAATTAATACTTGCAAGTGCGGGCAGTCTGCCAGAAAAAATTTGATTTGTCTGCAGTCTGAACATTGCCTCAGATGCATCTTTTTGTTTGATTGATTTGACACATTACATCTCTAACTAGAGAGTGTACTTGTTTAACAATATTTCATCTTGGGAGACGTGATGGCAGCATAAGGGACAGACGTGTTTGCGGGATTTCCACAGGCGCCTAAACATTTTGCAATATTCCGTTAGACATTTCCTTCTTTTTGCAAATGCTGACGCTATATTATGACTTTGGAACACTTTTGGACTAAAAAACGACACGAAACAATGCCCTCCACTAAACGAAAGAACGCCAAATTGGATCAGCAGGCTACGGACACCTCGGCTGCAGTTTTAGCTCAACATGGCGAACAATACGTCGAGGACAACAGCAATCCGTCTGGGCCTGAACTGGAGCCCGGGCTTGCTAAAGCGTTTGAGGAAATGACAAAAAAGATCATGCTGCAAATCAGTGAAAAGCTGGATCCCTTGGCGAAGACAGTCGCGTCGCACACAACCGAGCTAACAAGGGCTAATGAGCGCCTGGACGAAGCAGAGGCCAGAGTGCTACAGCTAGAAACGGCTACTGAGCCTCTCGCTGCTAAAACACAGGCCCTAGAGGAGAAAATCAAGGCCCTCGCAGACCATATTGACGACTTGGAAAACAGGGGACGGCGAAAAAATGTATGTATCTTTAATATCCCTGAAAACACAGAGGGCGAAAATGCTGTAGTTTTTTTTGGACACTGGCTGCCAACTTTCCTCGACGTGGATATGAAGGGTGGCTGTGTCAAGCTTGAACGTGCACACCGCTCCCTCGCTCCCAAACCCGGGGATGACCAGCGGCCGCGCCCGGTCATTGTCAGGTTCCACTCGTTCCCAGATAAGCAGAGAGTGATGGCGGCAGCACGACGGAAAGCGGCGGAGGGCGACATTACTATGGGCGGCAAGAGGATTTCTTTCTACAATGACCTTTCTGTTGCAGTGCTGCGGAGGCGAAAGGAGTTCGCGGAGGCTAAAAAACGTCTCAGAGATATTGGCGCACAATACTCCATGCTCTACCCAGCGAAGCTACAGGTGTCGTTCAACGGGATAAAGAAAACTTTCCTTTCACCGGCCGATGTTTTCTCTTTTGTGTCCAGTGTTGCAAATCAGGATTGAGAAGCATTTATCTGATATGACGCGGTGAGCTATACAATGTGTGCTTTCACATAACTAACTTATGAAGACTGGAAGTCAGTCCCTGTTGTGTTTAAGACTTCATTTAAGCTGGTATATAACCCACTTGCTTGTGTTTATATTATTAATATTGGTTGAGAAAGGGATCGGCATTAAGATTTTACCACATGTTTACTTGTGGGCGCCTGCTTTGGTCCCTATCACGTTTTGTATCAGTTCTGGTAAGTGTTTATGCACCTTTTTCGTGTGCGTTTTAAGAAGGTGGCCCCCATAAAACCTGGGGGAGTTCTCCCCTCAAAATAACTTTTATGTTATTGTTTTCTACTGTACTTTACAATCCTACATTTTTCTTTCTCTTTTTCTTTTTTTTTTTACTATTGTCCTTTACTGTTTTTTTTTTTTTCATGTTTAGTGAGGTGTTATGCTTAGCACTGATCTGGTTGTGTTTTTTATTTTTATTTTTTTATGACGCATCCTCAGGTTGTCGAAATTGCATTACTGTTCAAGGCTTAATTGCATGTTATAACAATAATCTTGATTATGTCAAATAACAACGTCAAATTTTATTCATGGAACGTGAGGGGTTTGCGAGGCAAGGTTAAACGGAGAAAAGTATTTGCTTTACTAAAAAAGGAGAAAGTTGATGTGGCGCTGCTTCAGGAATCACATCTTAATGATAGTGAGCATCTTAGATTGAAATATGGTTGGGTTAGCCAGGTTCACTTTTCCTCTTTTACCACCAGCAGTAGGGGTGTTGTAATACTTATTAGTGAGAGAACACCATTCCATTTAAAGACGTGTATCAAGGACACATATGGAAGATATGTCATTATTAAGGGTATCTTACAGGGAGAAGAAATTACTGTGATGAATCTCTATTGCCCACCTAATTATTCTCCTGACCTCTTAACAAAAGCATTTTTAGAATTCACAGAAATATCGTCATCTGTAGCTTTAGTGGGGGGTGATTTTAACTGCTTACTCAACCCCCTAATCGATAGGCATCCCTCGCGTAGCTCTGCTTTAACGAGCCAGGCCAGTGCCCTATCCGCGATATGTGATGAGACGAGCTTTCTCGATGTGTGGCGAACTTTACACCCAACCGATAAACAATTTACATTTTATTCCCCCCCTCATAATTGCCACACTCGTATAGATTATTTCTTTATCCCGAAGTCCCTCATACAATATGTCTCATCTTGTGAAATTGGGAACATTGTTGTTAGTGACCATGCTATGGTATGTCTGAAATTGACTACTGTTGGGCATTTTGCAGGAAGTAGGCGATGGAGATTTGACTCACGCCTTCTAAGAGATGAGAAATTTGTATCTTACATGACCAGTGAATTTAAAATCTTTATGGATATAAATTTGCAGTCCACTGAAGACCCCTCTCTACTTTGGGAGACGTCTAAAACATATATCAGAGGTTTAGTAATTGGCTATTCTGCCTCTAAGAAACGAAGACAATTGGAGCACCAGTCAAAGCTTGAGAAAGATTTAAAGGATATTGAGAGAACGTTAACTTCATCATCTGACCCATTATTATTACAAAATAAATGCGCTTTACAAGCCGCATTAGACGCTTTGTTAACTCAACAGGCTAAGAGTGCCATTCTCTTTTCTAGACAGCGACTATATGAATCTGGTGATAAGCCCAGCAAGTATTTATCTTACTTGACTAAAGTCAAGTCAGATCCTCAAATAATCACCTCAATAGTTGACACTGCCGGTACTCGTTATTTTGATAATAAAAACATAAATAATATCTTCAGAGAGTTTTACTCGCAACTTTATAAATCAGATCACCCTCCAGGGGCCTCTGTGGAAATGGAACCTTTTCTGTCTCAAATAATTCTCCCTACTATTTCCGAAGCTCAGAAGGCTGAATTAAATGCAACTATTACTAAAGAGGAGGCCCTGTTAGCACTTAAATCATTACAGTCAGGGAAGGCGCCAGGGCCAGATGGCTTGACTGGCGATTTTTATAAAGAGTTCCACCACGTGCTGTTGGACCCTTTCTTGGCTATGTTAGAGCATTCTTTTACATCCGGCTCTCTGCCTCAATCTTTGAGAGAGGCAGACATCACAGTCATCCTTAAAAAGGGCAAGAACGCAGATCACTGTTCTAATTACAGGCCTATCGCTTTGTTAAACCAGGATCTTAAGTTACTTTCTAAGATACTAGCGCTCCGACTGGAAAAGGTTTTGCCTGCTATAATCAAGGAAGACCAGACGGGGTTTATCAAGGGGAGAAACTCTAGCCACAATGTAAGAAGGCTCTTAAATATTATCAATATATGTCAAACTCAGAATATCGAAAGTTTAATCATCTCACTGGATGCGGAGAAGGCCTTCGACCGTGTCGAGTGGCCTTATCTGCATCATATTTTACATAAATTTAATTTAGGAAAAACATTTATAAGGTGGATTAAATTGCTGTATAATAACCCCTAGCTTCAGTTATCACTAATGGTTGTAGGTCTAACAGTTTCTCACTTTACCGATCGACGCGTCAAGGCTGTCCTCTCAGCCCCTCCCTCTTCGCCCTAGTGATTGAACCCCTGGCTGCGGCCGTCAGGCAAGATTTATTAATAAGAGGAATTGGCACCGGTAGCACTCAACATAAAATTTCACTATACGCAGATGATATTTTATTATATATATCAGAACCAGCTTCAACTATTCCTCATCTCATCAAACTAATTCACCAATTTGGAACATTTTCAGGTTACAAAATAAACTTCTCGAAATCTCTTGCGATGCCTCTGGGGGCCCTCAGAGGAAGGACTAATTCTCTTGTACCTTTTCCATTTCGTTGGTCCCTGTCTGGTTTTGTGTATCTCGGTATTCATATCACCCCTATGTTTCACCAAATGTTTAAGGCTAACTATACTCCTCTACTAGATGCCATAAAAAGAGATTTACATAGATGGTGCTCTCTTCCCTTATCTTTGCTTGGTAGGGTATCTGTTATTAAGATGAACGTTCTTCCTAGATTACTGTACCCCTTACAGATGATCCCCTTGCTACTTTCAAACAAAGTACTAAGGCTACTTAATAGCTGGTTGAGTGAATTTATATGGAATAAAAGAAAACCCAGGCTTAAATTCTACAAGTTACAGTTACCTACGTCAAAAGGAGGGGTGGATGTACCTAACTTCAGATTGTATCAACTGGCATCAAATTTGAGATTTGTAGCCGAATGGGTGAAGGAGGATCCCACCTCTGTCTGGTTATGTCTAGAAAAATTACATACTCACTGTTCATTGCTCGGTCTTTTTTCCTGTAAGAATATCAAATCTGTGAGGACTTTGTGTAATAACAATCCTATAGTTGTTAATACTGTTAAGGCATGGTTTGCAGTGCGTAAATTGGAGGGAAGATCTTCACTGACTCCTTTGCTTTCCCCAATACAAGGAAACCCTGACTTCAAGCCAGGCATGACAGATATAGGTTATGATGCTTGGACACGCCAAGGAATTAAAAAGATGTGTGATTTGTTTGTGGGATCCTCCTTATCCTCATTTGAACAAATTCAGGCTAAATATAGCATCCCTGGCTCTAATTTTTTTAGATATCTCCAAGTTCGAGATTTTATATTGAAAAAAACTACATTTGCTTCTGAAGCCTCTTTATCTCCAATAGAGAAATTACTGCTCAAATGTCCAGTTAAGAAGGTGATTACCTCTTTTTATAATGTGCTTAATCAGACATCTGTCATACTGGCAGTCTCAGACGCAGCACTAACATGGCAAACTGAATTGGGTGTAGCTATTGATAAGGAGAAGTGGGATGTCATTTGTAATCAAATAAAACGAATATCTGTCTGTAATCGCGCCAGGTTGTTACAGTTTAAAATTATTCACAGACTGCAAATATCTCCTAGCAAAAGACATAAAATGTATCCTCAAACCTCTCCTGATTGCCTTAAATGCAAATCAGCGGTGGGTACATATACTCATTGTGTTTGGTACTGTCCTAAAATTCAGTTATACTGGCAAGATGTTCTGAAAGATATGAGTGCTATATTTGGAGCTACTTTGGCCTGTGATCCTGTCTCGCTTCTCTTGGGATATAGAGACAGTAAAATCAGTCCTGGTTCAGGCAGACTATATGATATCCTCACCTATGCTGCACGCAAGAACATTTTCCTGTCATGGATCAACGACAAACCTCCTTCTAAAACAACTTGGCATAAACTCATCATGGAGCTTTTTCCACTGGAATACTTAACTTGCCTTCTTCATTCTTCAAAAGGACGTTTCTTAAATATTTGGTCTCCTTATCTTCGCTTTACTAACTCTACCGTTGCATCTATATTGAACGGCATCGCTATAGATTAACCATTTTTATTTGTATTGTGTCATATGTCCTGAATATTATCCAGATCTATGTTGTGCTGAGCTTTGTTCTTGTCTGTTAAATTTAAATTTGTTCAAAAAAAAAAAAAAAAAAAATATTTCAAGTTCATTATGTTTCGCTCTAGTCAGTTGTGGACACTCCCACATATTGACACTCGTTCCACTTCTGTACCACGCCGTGGTCCGATCTCTGATTCATAGAAGTCACGTAATAGGAAAGCTGTAGGTTTCACTGTTATTTGCATATTTATTTTTGTACTCCATTTTTGTTGATCCAGCATTTATTTTTATTTTGTGAGCATTTTTTTTTCCTTTGCAAAAAGATGTATTCTAGCAAATATACAGTGGGATTCACTAGTGACATCACCAGATTGTAGGGTTACCCCACCTCCGAAATAACAATTTAATGCCTGGCTATAGACTACATTTTTTATTCTTTCTGACAAACAGCCATAAAATGGAATGTGAATTACGGTATGTATGCAAAAATGTTAAATTGCAGATTACCTTGTTTATTTTAAGGGGGCATAGCTTCACAACACTCTAATCATGAGTACATTTAAATAAGCTATTTTTTTTTAATTCTTACTTGAGTAGTTTTAAGGACAGATACTTAAACTCTACTTACACTAATGTTTTTGGGATGTAACAGTACTTTAACTTGAGTATGATTTTTCAGCATCTTTTCACCCCTGGTCATGGCAGAATGTGCAGTGTTTGTATTCTTTATTGCAGACAAAGTGGAATTTTACATATAACTATGTTCATTATTTTCAATAAAGAGTTCAAACTCATCATAAAAGAGGAATATTCACCTATAAGTAATTTATTTTATTTTATTACATTTTTATATGTATATTTACAAGAGAAAACAAAGGGCCCATCTCAATTTAAACTGTAAAACTACAATTCCATCAAGATTCATTCGTAATATTCCATGCTCCAGCTGAAAAAAAGTTGGGTTCTTCTCTATGTGACTTTTGGTGGGTATTTTGATTTACCCCAGTCAATCAAATCTTTTCAATCCATTCACCAAAAAGTTCTGATTCATTAACTGAATCGTTCAGTGACCATTTCTTCAGATATCATTTCTTCTTATGTATACCAGTAGTTGGCAACAAATGAGCATCTTTCATTTGTTGTTAGTCATAAGCAACTTTTTCAAGCCAAATTGTCTAAGCCTGTGGTTGTTTTAGCGACTAATCTCGAGCTTAGAATTATTTTTCTCCCTTTTGAGTGGCAAACACATAAGGACGCCGTTGACACAACATAATTTTCAGAGAGATTTCAATGTGTTTTTTCCCAAAAATTACAAGGAACTGACGAGGACATCAAGGCTTGCAATTTCTCAACACAAGGCTTTATCCCCAATTGTTCCAGTTCTATGGCCTTCAGATTTGGAGCTCCATTTGCTGGAGCCATTTGGGATTTTGGCTTTGTGTCTGAGAAGATAGGAGTGCGAAACCTCCACCGGAACCTTACCCTTGAACGAAAGTGTGAGTCTTGTCAGACAAGGCCAAGCTCGGTGGCATTTTCTGATAAGACAAAAAGTGCGACAGACCATGCACGTTGTGAGCCATCAACAAAAAAAAAAAGCTGTATGACAAAATTCATTTTTGGAAGGTAAAGAATAAAAATGAGCGCTGCTCATGGTGGAGGGGATCATGAATGGACGAGGGGGCTGCAATTAGAGAATATTCCCCAACTGAGTGACGGCGAACCAATGCGCGGAGTGCTTAGTCAGTGCAATTATACTCTCGGGATTCTATCAGGAGATACTAGGTATTTTAACAAATTTTTTCTTTAGTCTTTTCTGTGGATCACACAAGCGTTCTGAGAAGAAAAGAGATGCGCACTGCTTTCTCTGCTCGATTTTTCAAAGGGGGCATGGATGTCACACTTTTCAGATTTTTCAAAATTTTTGTACACACAATGATTTGCAGTCCAACCAAGCGCATCGCGTTAATTAATGCCTTTGAGTTCATCAGCACCGTTTGGACTTTCACCCGATTAACCCCTCACGGCTTACTCTGGGGAATGATTTGGTCAAGGCAATGCTTTGTTCCCCCATTATATTCAGGGAACGGTTTAGTGTCTACCCAGTTTAGCTGTTTCCTCCATAATTTGCACTGGCGAACGAGCATTGAATATTTTCATCTTGAGTTTTGCCTCTGCCTCCATGACCAAGGGCCTCGGGGCATGCGTATTATAACTCAGTGTACAATAGAAATAGGTCTACACATGAGCCTGACAGGCTTGCTGTGTAACGAAGGGTGAGCTCCCATTCAGTGAAGAAAACTTATTTGTTTCTCCCATTTGTCCTTCGGTCAGTATCGGGATGAGTTCGCCACTGTACAACCCTCGAAAGCCCAACAACCAGAATATGGTTACATTTTTCCCCGCAGCTTGCTCTGAGGAGTGAACATTAAAAAACGCTTCCCGAATTCAGCCTCTGTCTCCAAGACCAAGGGTCAAGAGGAATGCATAGCAGAATTCTATGTTCATCAAGCAAAAGTGTACACAAAACACACAGTGAAAGTAAGCACCACACATTGTCCCCCCCATTGTGGCAAACCAGTTTTCTTAAATAAACATTCCCCCAAATGTTCACACAATCTTATTCAAAATTCAAAACACCAGGTAAAAGGTATATTCTGTAAGCGTTCCTGCTTTAAATGCATTTCAGGGTGTTCATCATTTATGCCTGAATACAATAAAGGTAGAAACATTATTAAATCCCATTCAACCAGGCATAGTAGTACCCCGTCTAGCGGCTTGGGAGCAGTTGTAGGGCATTTCAAACTGGGTACTTTGAACAAACATGGTTATGTCATTAAATTCAGATGGGCTCCACCACTATTTAATGGGGTTGTTCTGACAGATGTCTCTGTTCGGGAAGCCTTGCTTTTGATATGGCAGATTCCCCCTTCTCAGAGAGAATGCAACTTTTACAGCCATTATTTTCTAGTCCTGAAAAAAGGATTGGATTTGAGAAATTTGAATATCACTCTAATGAAATTACAATTTAGAATGTGGACGCAGAAACAAATAATGTCACAAGTACAGCCGGGGGACTGGTATGTGACAATGGATTTAAAGGACACTTCTTTCCATATTCAGATTGCACAGAAACAAAACGTCTCAGGTTACTTAACTGTAACCCCTGTTCCCTGATAAAAGCAGAATGAGATGCTGCGCTGAGTTAGCGCTTTGGGAACAACTTTAGGTGTGACCAGCTGTGAATATGTGTGCAACACGTCAATGAAAATTGACCGGGATATATAGCCTCTGCCGGTGACGGATGTAAAGTCAAGAAAGGAACCTTAGACAGGTAGTCAGGGTGAGGGTGCAAAATTGCTTTAGCCATTCCTGGGGCAAAATCTAAGCAGGCTGGCAAGACAGACAGAGCCCCCAATTCTTTTTAGAGAGGTGATTGCCATAAGAAAAACCATCTTGAGAGTCAGAAGTTTATCAGACGCTGACTCTAGAGGTTCGAAGGGGGTCTCAACCAGACCCTCAAGGACTATTGCCCCATGAAGGGGTCCTGGTCCTAGCAGGAGCCTCAGTCGCATAGCTCCATGAATGAAGTGAGTGAGACGGCACCCCGTCAATCAAGGTGTGGCAAGCTGAAATGGCGGCCACATAGACCCTGAGAGTGGTGGGGCATGTGCCTGCTGGCAATTGTTCCTGCAGAAAGTCCAGAACTGAAGCAATCTGGCAGTTAACTGGATCTGCATTAGGTGTACTGCACCATCTTTCAAAGACACCCCATTTATTGCGTAACATCTTCTAGTAGAGGGAGCCCTAGTACTTAGAATGGTCTCGATAACTTCAGGTGAAAACCCAGTGTCCCTCAGTTCGTACCCTTCAGGGGCCAAACATGAAGGTTCCACAGATCGGGCCGGGGATGAAATATTGTCCCCTGCGCCTGAGACAGAAGGTCCCTCCTGTCCAGAATCGCCCAAGGCGAGCCGTTATCTCCCAGAACCATACCCTGTTCGGCCTCTTATCAGTAAGAGGCAGGACCCTTGCTGGCGAACTCTGGCCAAGACTCCCGGGAGCAGAGAAACCGGGGGAAACGCATACAGGCGCATTCTGGGCCATGTATGCGCCATCGCGTCCAGACCCAGTGGGGCTGGGTGACTCAGAGAGAAGTAGAGGGGACATGCGCTGTCTGTTGAGAGGCGAAGAGGTCCACTTCTGCCCTGTAAAATCTCACCCAGATTTGTTCCTCTACCTCGGGGTGGAGTTTCAACTGTATTTTCTGTCTGGACAATAAATCTGCTCCCACATTCAGACACCCAGGGATATAAACTGCCCTGAGTGACAGGAGCTTGCCCTGGGCCCAAAGGAGAATCTGACGTGCTAGAGTATTCAGCTAACATGAACGTAGACCTCCTTGATGATTTATGTAAGAGACTGCTGCTGTGGCAGCCTCTCAACTGCCTCGAGTTGATGTGCCAATCGAGCTGATGACCCTCCCATTCCCCTTGAGCTGGACGACCACTTAAGACCGCTCCCCAGCCCATTAGGGAGGTGTCTGTCATTAGCAACCTGCGACGACAAGACGCACCTAGAGTGGGACCAAGAGTAAGAAACCGGGGTCTGAACCACATAGAAAGGGAACAAAGCGCACAGCGCGTAACCCTTATTAGCCTTAGATGACTGGCTCTTGGATGAAATCCCTTGGCTTTAGCCACAACTGAAACGGTCTCATGTGCAGAAAGCCCAAAGGGATCACCAAGGATGAAGACGCCATGAGACCTAGTATTCGTTGATACTGATGAACAGTGCAACCTTGGCCTAGCCTGACTTTGCTCAGGGTGTTCTGAATGGACATGATTCGAGGTTAGGGTTAGGGGCCTGACAGCTGATAAGCCTGCTGCCTGATAAGCCTTCCCTATTAGCGTGGAGGTAGTCCTGCATGGCTTTGTGGGGAGAGAGGGTCTTTTTAACGATGATGCAAAACCCTGCGAGAAATAACCCGCAAGTGTCTCTTCAACCGGTGGCATCAACGAATACCCCCATGTCTCAGCACCCACGATAGTTGAATATATCGACGTCGAAGGCACGTAGACATGGGAAGTATAGGATTTCCTCCATAAATGAGAGAGCTCGTCATGGAGGTCATCAAGGAAAGGAAGGGACTGATGAGGCGTTCCCTTCCCCTGGCCACCAGACAGAAATCTGTCCTCCAACTTGGAGGCAGCATCATAAGTGTAGCTTTTTGACAGGGAACAGGTGTTTCTCAAAACACACCAATTTTGTGTCCTTCCATTCAGACTTGCACTGGCACCATGCACTTTCACAAAATGCATGGATGCAGCTCTGATGCCCTTGAGGCTTCAAGGCATCCGCGTTTTGAATTATCTCAATGATTTGTTGGTGTTAGCTCACTCAGAGATGGTGGTGTCCTACATCAATTGTCAGGGATGGGTGCTCACTTGTGCCATGCTAAGGCTGGCACATCACATTCTTCTGTTGACACGGGACAATGCACCATCTCTACGAGCCGCATATGTTCCGGGCCAGTTGAACTTGGTGGCGGATCTCCTGTCCAGACAGGGTCTGACACCGGGACAATGGACAATACATCCTCAGATTATGGAAAAAATTTGGAGGAGGTTCGGTATAGGTGAAGGGGACCTGTTCACTTCAAGTGAGACATTGTACTGTCCCCTCTGGTTTTCTCTCTCGCCCCCGGCACCACTGGGCATCAATGTGTCGGCACATAAGTGGCTGAGAGCACATCTTTACGCATTTGCACCATTTAGTCTGCTACACACAATTTTGCAGAGGGTTCGGGAGGATTGGGTTTGGCTTCTTTAGTGGCGTCGTATTGGCCATCTAGTATGGCTTTCAACTCTGGTCTCTCTCCTGGAAAAGATGCCTTGGGAGATTTCAATCAGAGCAAACATGTTGTCTGAGGCATGGGTAGCATTTGGCACCCCCAGTTGACTTGTGGGAGTATTTCTGGGCTGGGGTTGCCCCGGCAATGCTTCAAGTCTATGTTGCCACTATAGAGGCTGAACATGCGCTTGTCAATGGAGTCTGTCGGTAGACATTCTCTCGTATCTTGCTTTATGCACAGGGTACGCAGGCTTAGACCTTTCTTTTTTTTTTATAAACATGTATTTATTGAATTTTAACAGTTAACAAGGATACATGTTGATACATTTAACAAAGCGTATAGCAGTCAAACTATAAAATAATCCACTCCCCCCACCCCAAAAAAAAAAAAAAAAACACACACACACACACTGGGTAACGACATTATATAATCATACATAGCTCAGGAAATACAGACAGTTAGGTACATATCGCCTTCAATTTTCAGTTTCCTCGGCTTCACAGTTCTTCAAAAATGCAAGAAAGGGATTCCAGATCTCTTTAAATTTGGCTGATTTCTTTTTCATTGTGTATGTTAACTTTTCAAGGATAAGGCATGCTGATAATTCTTTCAGCCAGCGACCAATAGAAGGGCTCTTGACATCTTTCCAACAGAGAGAGATCAAGCGTCTAGCTTGTATTAAACATAAGTCTGTAATTTCCTCTCATTGCGGTTTAACATACAGTCCTTTTGGATACAAATTAAGAATGCAAAGTGCAGGATTGTCAGGCACTAAATTTAAGGTCATCTTAGAAATACATTTTATAACTTCATTCCAGAACTTTCGTATCTCAGGGCAGTTCCACAGACAATGAAATAAGGTGCCCTTTTCAACATTACATTTAACACAGATATCAGGAATATTTGGATTCATCTTATTCAGTCTTTCCGGAGTAACATAAGTCCTCATAATCCAATTATACTGAATCAGTTTGAGATGGGAATTTATTGTTAGGAGTTGTGCTCTAGAGCATATCTCTCTCCAGTCCTCCTCTAAGATATCTGTTTGTAAGTCATTTATCCATTGGGTTTTCTTATGCTCAGTAGAGTCTTTATGGTTTTTAACCAGAATGTTATAGAGTAAAGATATCTGACCTTTGCTAGTACAATTATTCACTGCTAGGTTTTCTAACATGGACAAGTGAGGTTGTGCATAGGAATGTGTCTGTGCATAAACAAACTCCTTAACTGTAAATATTTAAATAAATGTGTCCGAGGTATATCATATTCATTACTAAGTTCTTCAAAAGAAGCTAGTTTACTTTCTTTATACAGATCCATAACTTTACAGATGCCCTTTGTTGCCCACATTTTAAAACCTTGGTCTTTTTTTTCCAGGAGAGAAGTTATCATTCCCCCATATTGGTGAAAAGCCTGAGAAAAAAGTAGATTCACCAAGAATTGACTGTACATTATGCCAGACATTAATTGTGTTTCTCACAAAGGGGTTATCGGTGAGCCGCCTCAGTTTTTTGACAGATGCAGAGTATAAATAAGTGTCAAGTCGCTGGCCTTTAGTGCAGATACTTTCAATTTGTACCCATGGTATGTAAGGTTCAGGGGAAAACCAGTACATTGCAGCTCTAATTTGAGCAGCCCAAAAGTACCATTGTAAATTGGGTAGTTGTAACCCTCCTCTCTCATAAGGCAGGTAAAGAAGTGACAGCCTCAACCTTGGCCTCCTGTTATTCCAAATAAACGTAGTAAATAGTTGCTTCATTTTGGAGAAGAACTGTGGCGGCGGGGGTAAAGGGATAGATTGAAATAGGTATAAAAACTTTGGTAGTATATTCATCTTGATTATATTTATACGCCCCAAAAGGGAGATTGGCATTGATGACCAGTTGTTCATGGATTCAGTTACTGTAGAAATCATAGGATCATAGTTACAGGGTACTAAGTCTTTAATGGTTGGGGTAATGGTGATACCGAGATATTTAAATCCATTTACCGCATTATTGAAAGGGTGGTTTATCACCGGGTTTATTCGCTCCCGCTTATTCAAAAACATAACAGAGGATTTTGTTTCGTTTACTTTAAAACCTGAAAATTTTCAGAATGTGTCAATTAAATTGGTCAGATTAAAAATGGAGTTACTTAGGTCTGTTAGAAGTAAGAGGGTGTCGTCAGCATACATTACAATGCGATGTTCGGTGTCCGATACTTTTATACCTGAAATTGAGGGGTGCGATCTCACCGCCAATGCAAGCGGTTCCATTGCTAAAACAAATAGCATCGGTGAGAGAGGGCACCCCTGGCGAGTACCTCTTGTGAGTTTGAAAGGAGATGATATTATATAGTTGGTGGAGACCTCTGCCATTGGGTCAGTATAGAGTGTCTCAATCCATTTTCGAAAGTAGTTACCAAAGCCAAGGTGAGATAACACATCAAATAAATAGCTCCACTCCACTCTGTCGAATGCTTTTTCAGTATCTAAGGACAGAATAGCGGTGTCAGAGGTTCCCTCCTTCGCATGTATCAAATTCAACACCCTTCTGACATTATGGAAAGCTTGACGGTTTTTCACAAAACCATTCTGATGTGGATTGATCACTGTCGGGAGCACCGGTTCCAGTCTTCTAGCCATTACTTTAGCGATAATCTTAGCATCTGTGTTGAGCAGTGAAATAGGTCTATACGACGTGCAATTGGTAGGGGATTTATTGGGTTTCAAAATAAGTGTTATCAGCGCTCCTCAGGGAATCTGGAAGACAACCCCGTTGAAAGGCCTCCTCATACATATCTAAAAGTGGTTCAATTAATTTATCTTTAAATATTTTGTAGATATCAACCGGAAGACCGTCAGGGCCTCACGGCCTTACCTCCTCCCATATCAGTAATGGCGTCAGCGATTTCTGAGGCATCTAGTTCCCTATCCAATTGTTCTTTAAAATCAACCGATATGGGAGGGATACAAAGATCATCCAGAAACTCAGATTATGTTTCCAGCCTCCCGAGGATTCGGATGAATATAATATTTTATAGTAGATGGAGAAAGTATCATTAATTTCTTGTGGGTCTGTTGTTATTGCTCCACTCTGAGTTTGAATTGCAGTAATTGCCCTGTCCAGGATCTAATTTTTTTTATTCGCCAGGCTAGCAATCTCCCGGTTTTTCGCCTTGATCATAGTAACTCTGTTTGAGCCGGATTAAACTATTTTCTGCTTTTGATGTGGAAATTTCTTCATATTGGGCTTTATGTAACTTTAATTCTTGTTTTATTTTTGTAGAGCCATCCAAAAAGGCCTCTCTTTCCAATTGTCTAATTTTGTGGTCAAGCTCATTCATTTTCAACTTGAGTTTGTTTGTTTTTGAACTGGTGTAAGATATAATCATGCCTCTGATGTATGCCTTAAAGGCCTCCCATCTGACAATAGCAGAGGTCTCATCTGTATTTGTATTGAAGAACAACTCAATTTGAGCATCTAAAAATTGCAGGAAATTCGAGTCAGAAAACCATCTGGGATGAAATCTCCATCTAGGGCTCCCTTTAACTACCCCTTGGGCTCTAAACACCAGTGAAGTAGGGGAATGATCTGACAGCAGTATGCTGTTATAGTTATATTCTATCACAGAGGAGAGCATAGAGCTGGAAATCAGGAAAAAAATCTATTCGTGAGTATGACTTAAATCGGGGAGAATAACAGGAGAATTCTAATTTATCTGGGTTCAGACTCCTCCATGGGTCGCACAAATTCAGATCTTTTATATACTGTAACAGTTTTTTCCTACTTTGTATATGAGAGGAATCCATCCCAGTTGACCGATCCAATTTAGGGTCTAAAGTGCAGTTGAAATCACCTGCTATTAGAGCTTTCCCTGGGAGAGAAGCAATTAATAAAAATAAATTTTCAAAGAATTTAGGATTGTCTTCGTTTGGGGCATATACATTAATCATGTTTATCTTCTCATTTATCAATGTACCTTGCATAATCAGGTATCTACCCCCTATGTCACGGATGACGCTGTCCACTTTAAAGGGTATCAATTTATGGATCAGGATCATCACCCCTCGAGTGTGTTATAAGTAGGAGGCTGATAGTACTTGCCCTGGCCATCTCCTTTTTATCTTTATCACTTCATCTGATAATAAGTGGGTTTCTTGGAGATATACAACTAACGATTTGAGTTGTTTAACCCTACTGAGGATTTGCTTCATTTTAGCCAACTTCACCATACCTCTAACATTCCAGGATGTAAGCTTCAAATTTAGATTAGAAGACATAAAATAAAATCAGGCGTAAACATTTTCATAGGCCATATATGTAATAGGAAGGAATGATGTAAACTGAAATCTCGTTCTTAAAACGATTGGAGTGTATGTCGTTATCCCGAATTACAAAATAAAATGTACATTTATAACCCCTAAACTTAATCCCAGCACTGTCTCCCCAAACGAGACGGCTTACCTTCCCCGGTAGCATTAAGAGCGGCTAGACGCTCAACTGATCCACTGATAACGAGGAGCAGTTATAAACTGATAAATCACACACTACCCCCCCCCCCCCCATTCACAATCGGCTTAATGCTATAAGCGAACAAAATATACAATATGCATATGTGCATCTGTCTTCGTGGGATTAAGACCACGTCAGCGTATAGTGTCAATCAGGTGCAGCCTGGTAAAGCAACGTTACAGTACCTTTTCTCAGTGGGTGGAAAAAACAGTTCAGGTTAAATGATCATATCGCCTGCTGCCGTTAATAAGTCCCGTCACTGACAGAGGTCCTCACCATTTAACTTAATACTGTTAGTTGGCCGTGGCCAACTTGTTAGGTGTCCAATTCTTTGATAAACGACTCCACATCTGCAGGATCAGCGAACACACGAGGTTTCCCTCCGTGGAGCAGCTTGAGTTTAGCAGGGTAAATGATACCGTAGTCTATCTTCAGGTCACGTAGTCGTTGTTTCACATCATCGAATCGCTTTCTTTTCCTGTGTAGTTCAGTGGAGATGTCTTGGAAAAGCATGACATGGTGGCCTTCATACATGATCTTGCCCTTCTTTCTGGCTGCCTGCATGACTCGGATCTTGTCACGGAAGTTTAAAAACTTCAGAATCATGACTCGCGGAGCAGAGGATTGTGGCGCGCCTGGTAGTCTATGAGCTCTTTCGATAATCAGCGGATCAGGAAAAGTCTCGGGTCCCAGGACATCGGGTAGCCATTTTTCCAGAAAAGCAGCTGCATCGCCTTTTTCAACTTTCTCCGGGAGATTCACCAGTCTGAGATTTGAACCTGTTTTCCAGGTCATCCACCTTAGAGGTGAGCTCAGACACCTGCTTCTCCAGTATCGTGATTCTGGTTTTCTCATTGGCAATATCATCCTCCATGTCACCAATACGGTTCTCTGCTTGTTCCAGTCTCCCTGAAAAGTCTTTAAAGTCTGACTTAATCTCGTTGATTGTGGTCAAAACTCCGTCAAATTTAGAGCTGAAGTCATTTTTCAGGGCTGTAATAGCCTCTAAAATCCCTACTGCTCCGGAAGAGTGCACATCAGTGGTTAGCATGCTAACATCTTCCTCTGCTTCTTCGAGTCGTTCGGCCCTGTTCTGAGCTTTTTTTTGATGCCCCGAGGTGGTTTTAGATTGTTTGGTCGACATGTCTTAGATTACAGATGCTCTAAACTTAAGTTTGGTGAAGGATTAGGTTCGCTTTTAACTCAGGATAAATAAATTTAGCCGATTCCTATGGAGGGATCGAGAATGCGACCGCTCAGCTCCGCGTCATAGCCGCCACCCCCTAAATGTATTGGCTTAGACCTTTCTGTCCCATCCATGTTCCTTTATAGGATTTATCTGTTGTTTTAGAGGCAACTCTTCAGACAGCACTGCTAGTGATGTTGGCACGTTTAAGAGAGTCTGTGATTTGCATGCCATGTCGGTAATTTCTTTGTGTATAGATTTTGCACCAAGGTATTCAAAGGTTTAGTTAAGACCCCGTTTGGGCTATTTGCCCAGGTTATTTCTACGTTGTTTCACTCGCACACCATTAATTTTCAGGCTTTCTCTCCTCCCCCATTTGAGTCGGAGGAGCATGAAAGGTTACATATGGTTTGCCTAGTTCGGGCGCTGCAAGTTTATGTTGACCGTACTAGCCAGTGGCGTAAGTCAGAACAGTTGTTTGTGTGTTTTGACGGCCGCAACAGAGGTGTATTGGTGTCCAATTGGCTTACTGATGTCATTTTGAGTGCTTACGAAGCTTGCGGTTTACCTTTGCCTTTGGGTATTCAAGCCGATTCTACAAGGAACATGGTATCCTCATGGGCTTTGGCTGGAGTTGCATTCTTGGAGGACATTTGTATGGCGGCAGGGTGGTCCTCTCCGCATACATTTGTTAGATTTTATAATCTGAATGAGATATTGACTACTGCTTCCTAGGTTCTCTCTGTTGGAACAGGAGTAAACTCACAAATCCTTATTTATTCAGACACTTTAGTTCGGTTGTGCACTGCTATATGCTTGCTAAGGGCTTAGACAGTTGGCAGCTACTGTTCGCATTGTGTGAATGTATTCGCTCCCATAGCAATCATACACAGCTCGAGTTCTCCGAAAGGGAACGTCACTGTTACACCTTAGCCAAATACATTCAAACTCAAGTTTTTCACAATTCCTGACATTTATTTGTAGAAAACATTCCCTATCTTAGGTCATTTAGGATCACTACTTTATTTTAATAATGTGAAATGTCAGAATAATAGTCGAGAGAATGATTTATTTCAACTTGTTACTTTTATCACATTCCCAGTGGCTCCGAAGTTTACGTACACTTTGTTAAAATTTGGTAGCATTGCTTTTAAATTGGGTCAAATATCTTTCCACAAGCTACTCACAATAAGTTGCTGGAATTTCCTCCCATTCTTCCAGACAGAACTGGTGTAATGAGTCAGGCTCACACATGATTTTTCAGTTCTACCCACAAATTTTCTATCGGATTGAGGTCAGGGCTTTGTGATGGCCACTACAATACATTGACTTTGTTGTCCTTTAAACATTTTGCTACAACTTTGGAGGTATGCTTGGGGTCATTGTCCATTTGGAAGACCCATTTGTGACCGAGCTTTAACTTCCTGGCTGAGGTCTTGAGATGTTGCTTCAATATATCCACAGACATTTCCTTCCTCATGATGCTGTCTATTTTGTGAAGTGTACCAGTCCCTCCTTCAGTAAAGCACCCCCACAAAATTATGCTTCCACCCCCATGCTTTACAATTGGGATGCTGTTCTTCGGCTTGCAAGCCTCACCCTTTTTCCTCCAAACATAATGATGGTCATTGTGGCCAAACAGTTCCATTTTTGTTTCATCAGACCAGAGGACATTTCTCCAAAAAGTAAGATCATGTCCCCTTTTTTATGGTGGTTTTGGAGCAGTGGCTTCTTCCTTGCTGAGCAGCCTTTCAGGTTATGTCCGTATAGGACTTGTTTCACTGTGGATATAGATACTTGTCTACCTGTTTCCTCCAGCATCTTCACAAGGTCCTTTTCTGTTGTTCTGGGATTGATTTGCACTTTTCACACCAAACTACGTTCATCTCTAGGAGACAGAATGCGTCTCCTTCCTGAGCAGTGTGATGGCTGTGTGGTCACATGGTGTTTATTCTTGCGTACTATTGTTTGTACAGATGAACGTGGTACCTTCAGGCTTTTGGAAATTGCTCCCAAGGATGAACCAGACTTGTGGAGGTCCACAATTTTTTTCTGAGGTCTTGGCTGATTTCTTTTTATTTTCCCATGGTGTCAAGCAAAGAGGCACTGAGTTTGAAGGTAGACCTTAAAATAATCCACAGGTACACCTCCAATTAGCCTATCAGAAGCTAATTGGCTAATTGCCTAAAGCATTGACATCATTTTCTGGACTTTTACAAGCTGCTTAAAGGCACAGTTAAATTATGTAAACTGTATATAAACTTCTGACACATTGGAAATGTGATATAGTCGATTAAAAGTTAAACAATCTGTCTGTAAACAATTTATGGAAAAATTACTTGTGTCATGCACAAAGTAGATGTCTTGCCAAAACTTATAGCTTGCTAATATGAAATTTGTGGAGTGGTGAGTGGTGACTTCAACCTAAGTGTATGTAAACTTATGAATTCAACTTGTATGTAACTTGGTTCCCTGAGGGGAACGAGATGCTGCGTAGCTGGTCATTCTCTCTAGCAGCTGCATAGGCTTGTGCTTTTGCAGAACATCTGACTCGATTGCGTGAAAGCAAGCAGTTTTATGGAGCCCGTAACATAGCTCCCTAGGGGGCGTAACTTAAGCACCATCAGCCAATAAATTGGTGTGATTGTATAAGGGCTTCAGACCACGTGCCACTCGGACGGTGCCCCATAGCGATCGTACGCAGCATCTTGTTCCCTCAGAGAACCATGGTTACGTATGTAAGTGAGAAATTTTTCTTCAGCACTCCCATAAATGTTGTAGCGTGTAGAGTGCATTCTTGCACCATAGATGCATCCTATATTTGTGGATTTATTTGTTTTTGATTGGTGGCTGGTTGAACTGTCCCAGTGTTATTTATTTATGTATTTATTTATATAACTTTTTTTTAAGTTACTAGTTTTAAAAAGGTATTGTTTTTTTTAATATGATAAGCTTTGCTACTCTCTAACAACTGATTGTGCTAAAATCTAATAATAATAATAATATATATATATATATATATATATATATATATATATATATATATATATATATATATATATATATTATACAACAGTTAGTTCCGGTCCTCAAATCTGATTGGACGAGAGATGATCCATGAGCACTGATGGTGTGACAGGATCAGCACTCGGACACTTCACTGTGTGTGTATCACTCCGCTTGTGTTCGTGCCATTCTAAACTAAGAGCAGTATATATCTGTTAAGAGTTAGTCTTTATTTTTGAAATTACATATGTTAGCCAGCAGGTGGAGGCAAAAGATAATTTTTGTGTGTAATATGAGCCAGTTGGTGATGTAAAGTGAATCCGTTGTCATTGTTTACATAGAACAGCACTCTGTGATCTCTCCTATTACCACTACATTAGGACATTGTTTTAACGGCTTTAAATGAACAATTTCAGGATTAAGGCTCATTGCAGCTGAAAGACACAAAGGACTGATTGATTACAGAACTTGAGGTGCTTACCGAGTTTCCACATTGGATACACACTGTTTAAAAATGGCGGAGGACATCACTGTTTCTATAGTGATCGACTCTTGCGCGGCTACCACGAAATAGGGAGAAATACCCCCGCTTGGACGCTATTTTTCCACTGAGAAAGCTGATAGCATATGTGCTTGGGAGTGGCAACAGGTGATCACACATGCTCCCTCTCTCTCTCTCTCTCTCTCTCTCTCACGCTCTCTGTCTCTCTCTCTCTCACTCAAATCAAATAAAATCACTTTATTGTCACACTACCATGTACACAAGTGCAACAGTAGGTGAAAGTCTTGTGTGCAGTTCCGAGCACTCTCTCTCTCTCTCTCTAACACACACACACACACACACACACACACACACACACAGCCATCAATCCATCCTTGTTTATCCAATAACTTGTTAGAAACAGCGCTGCGATACTATTTCTGAAGTGACATTTTTGAATTACTAATGGATGTTTGAACGCATCATTTGTTTTGAACAAATGATGGCAGATTCTGATCCGTAGCGTAATAAAGTAGTTCCTAAAGTAGTTCTAATTTTTTTAAATTTACTTGTGTAGGGCTCACAGTTTAGGAGCGGGTTTGGTTATTAGCAATAATGAATAATTATCATAGATAATTATCAAAATCAATAGAACATTGATTAGAATCAATGTTAGCTTTTTAATCCTTTAAATCAAAAATCAAAATAAAATTGTCAATTATCAAAATCAATAGAATATGAATTAGGATTAAAATAGACGGGGCACCACCCTGCAATCAGGGACTAATAACCAGACTGTCACGAACCCCGCTCCTCTGCCCCATCTCCGCGTCCGCGAGCACGCACACATGCACTCTGCGAGCGTGCTCGCTTCCCGCTTCCTCGCTCCGCCCCCTTGAGCTCGTACGCTCTGTTTCCTCCCTCGGGCTTCCACGCCCGGTTTTGCTATTACGAGCTCTCGCTCGTAAACTATCTCCTCCCTCTAGCGCACTCGCCTCAATCAGCCTGAACATTATGACCACTCGTCTCGTCACCTTCATTGTTTACACCTGTACTCGCCCCTATAAATACACTATCCTTCCGTTTGTTTCCCGTTGGTTATTGTATTTAGTTCCCCGTATCTTTGCCCCGCTAGTCTCGCCTAGTTTTGCCCCCCCCGCTAGTCTCGTCTAGTTTCGACCTCCCTACTATTCTTCCTCTTAGCTTGCCAGCCCCCCATTCCTCTCGTTCCCCTGTCATTGTTCCCGCTAGTCTCGTCTTGTTCTTCGCCCTAGTTGCCCACTGTTTTCCCCGCTATCGTTCACCTCCCTCATTGGATTTTCCCCCTTGTATTATCTTTGATTCCCCGGCTTTTGACCCTACGCTCTCTCGACAACTCTTCACTGGTTTGCCCTTTTTGTACTGTTGCCTGCTTTATTGTTTTAATAAAGCAATTCTCACCTACATTGTGACTGTCTCATCTTGTGTGTGTGTATCCCGGTTACAGAATAACCAACCTCACCGAAGACAGTCACAATGCGTCGCGCTGAGGATTCGCGCGGCTCACTAGAGCGGAGGAACACGTCACATTCAGCGCGAGGAGCTACGGTGTGGAAGCATGATCGCGCGCTCACAGCCCAGGGCCAGCAGGTACGTCGCGATTTTTGATTTTGTCACCCCTGCGTCACCTGTGTCTGCCCCTGAGCCCGTTTATGCTTCCCATGCATTTTTGAGCCCGTAAGCTCTCCACCCCGGAGAGGTTTTATGGCTCTTCAGACGCTGACCAAGGGGTTTTATGCGAGGCAGCGGTTGTGTAACCCATAACCCGCCCTCGGCATTGTGGACCCAGCGGCCCAACTCGTGGGTTTTGCGTCAGGGGAGCCAAACCGTGGAGGCTTATATTATGGATTTTTGTGTCCTGGCGTACCAGGTGAATTTTAATGAGGTGGCTCTGAAGACCATTTTTCAATGTGGACTGAATGAGCCAACCTCATCATTAATGCCTGGTGGTCGCTGCCCCCTTAACCTGGTTCAGTTTATTGACCTCGCCCTACTGTACTCTGGTTCCTCGTTCACTGTGGGGGAGGCAGACACTGAACCAGCGCTCCACACCAAGACCCCCGTCTCGAAGCCTACCACGGCCCCCGTCTCGAAGCCTACCACGGCCCCTGTCTCGAAGCCTACCATGGCCCCCGTCTCGAAGCCTACCACGGCCCCCGTTTTTAAGCCTTACACGGCCCCAGTCTCGAAGCCTGGCACGGCCAGCGAGTCAACGCCCATGCCCGCCACGGCCAGAGAGCCAGCGCCCATGCCCGCCACGGCCAACGAGCCAGCGCCCATGCCCGCCACGGTCAGCGAGCCAGCGCCTGTAGCCTCGACCGCCCCCTTGGCCACGTCCCCTGTTGGCCGAAGACGTAAGAGAAGGAGGAGGGCCCCTTCTCCCCAGTCTCGTCTTGCGCTCAAGACTGCAGAGAGTCCCTCAGAGTCTTCCACGGCTCTGCAGACCTCTGCTCCGCCCTCAGAGTCTTCCACGGCTCTGCAGACCTCTGCTCCGCCCTCAGAGTCTTCCACGGCTCTGCAGACCTCTGCTCCGCCCTCAGAGTCTTCCAAGGCTCTGCAGACCTCTGCTCCGCCCTCAGAGTCTTCCACGGCTCTGCAGACCTCTGCTCCGCCCTCAGAGTCTTCCACGGCTCTGCAGACCTCTGCTCCGCCCTCAGAGTCTTCCACGGCTCTGCCGGCCTCTGCTCGCCCCTCAGAGCCCTCCCGGGCTCCGCCTCTCGAGCCTCCCAGGGCTCCTCCTCTCGAGCCACCCAGGGCTCCTCCTCTCGAGCCTCCGAGGGCCCCTCCTCACGAGCCTCCTAGGGCTCCTCCTCACGAGCCTCCCAGAGCTCTACCCCTCAAGTCCCTCAGGGCTCCATCCCTCGAGTCTTTCATGGCTCCACCCCTCAAGCCTCTCACGGCTTCGCCTCTCGAGTCTTTCAGGGCTCCATCCCTCGAGTCTTTCATGGCTCCACCCCTCAAGCCTCTCACAGCTTCGCCTCTCGAGTCTCTCAGGGCTCCATCCCTCGAGTCTTTCATGGCTCCACCCCTCAAGCCTCTCACGGCTTCGCCTCTCGAGTCTTTCAGGGCTCCACCCCTCGAGTCTTTCGTGGCTCCACCCCTCGAGTCTTTCGTGGCTCCACCCCTCAAGCCTCTCACGGCTTTGCCTCTCGAGTCTCTCAGGGCTCCTCACCCTCTCAAGCCTCTCACGGCTTCGCCTCTCGAGTCTTTCAGGGCTCCATCCCTCGAGTCTTTCATGGCTCCACTCCTCAAGCCTCTCACGGCTTCGCCTCTCGAGTCTTTCAGGGCTCCATCCCTCGAGTCTTTCGTGGCTCCACCCCTCAAGCCTCTCACGGCTTCGCCTCTCGAGTCTCTCAGGGCTCCTCCGCCTCTCAGGGCTTCCCCTCTCGAGTCTTTCATGGCTCCACCCCTCAAGCCTCTCACGGCTTCGCCCCTCGAGTCTCTCAGGGCTCCTCCCCCTCTCAAGCCTCTCAGGGCTCCCCCTCTCGAGTCTTTCAGGGCTCCTCCTCCTCTCAAGCCTCTCAGGGCTCCGTCTCTCGAGTCTTTCATGGCTCCCCCCCTCAAGCCTCTCGAGCCTTCCAGGGCTCGTCCACTAGAGGCTCCTATGGCTCTGCCTCCCGAGCCCCCTACGGCTCCCCCTCCAGAGCCTCCTACGGCTCCACCTCCCGAGCCTCTCATGGCTCTGCTCCCAAAGACTTCAGAGCTTCCTAGGGCTCCGCCTCTCGAGCCTTCCACGGCTCCGCCACCCAAGCCTCCTAAGGCTTTGCTCCCTAAGACTCCAGAGCCTTCTAGAGATTCGCCTCCCGAGCCTCCTGCGGCTCTGCCTCCCAAGCCTCCTACGGCGCCACCTCCCCCGGCTCTGCCTCCAGAGCCTACCAGGGCTTCACTCCTGGAGCCTTCTACGGCGCCACCTCCCACGGCGTCACCTCCCTCGGCTCTGCCTCCAGAGCCTTCCAGGGCCTCACCTCTGGAGCCTCCTACGGCGCCACCTCCCCCGGCTCTGCCTCCAGAGCCTACCAGGGCTTCACTCCTGGAGCCTTCTACGGCGCCACCTCCCACGGGGTCACCTCCCTCGGCTCTGCCTCCAGAGCCTTCCAGGGCTTCACCTCTGGAGCCTCCTACGGCGCCACCTCCATGGGCTCCACTTCCTGAGCCTTCCAGGCCTTCGCCCCTAAAGCCCCCCTCGGCTCTGCCTCCAGAGCCTTCCAGGGCTTCACCTCTGGAGCCTCCTACGGTGCCACCTCCATGGGCTCCACTTCCAGAGCCTTCCAGGCCTTCCCCCTAAAGCCTCCTTCGGCTCCACCTCCAGAGCCTTCCAGGCCTTCGCCCCTAAAGCCTCCCTCGGCTCCACCTCCAGAGCCTTCCAGGCCTTCGCCCCTAAAGCCTCCGTCGGCTCCACCTCCGGAGCCTTCCAGGACCCCAGCTCCAGAGCCACCTACGGTGCCGCCTCTGACGGCTCCGCCTTTCACGGCTCAGCCCGGACTTCCTGACCCTCTACCTGTCCTGTGGCCTCTTCCCTGGCCTCCGGACCCTATTCCTGTCCGGTGGTCACCTTCCAGACCCCCGGACCCAGTCCCTGTCCTCCAGTCGCCTTCCAGACCTCCTGACCCAGTCTCTGCCCTATGGCTGCCCCCTAGATCTCCCGACCACCCGCCTGTCCGCTATGTTCCTCCTGACCTTGCCTTGAACTGCCCATTGACCCCCATGGACTGTTTTATTTCCCTTTTGTACCTTCTATCCCCCTTGGACTGCCCTCATATTGTTTGTGTGTTTTGTGGGTTTTCTATTCCCTCGAGCTCACACGCTCGTTCTGCTCCCTCGAGCTCACACGCTCGTTCTGCACCCCGCGAGCTCTCACGCTCGTTCTGTCCCCGCGAGCTTACACGCTCGTTCTGTCCCCTCGAGCTCACATGCTCGTTCTGTCCCCTTGAGCTCACACGCTCGTTCTGTCGCAGCCGAGCGCGGCCGTCAGGGGCCGTCCTATTCAGAGGGGGGAGTACTGTCACGAACCCCGCTCCTCTGCCCCATCTCCGCGTCCGCGAGCACGCACACATGCACTCCGCGAGCGTGCTCGCTTCCCGCTTCCTCGCTCCGCCACCTTGAGCTCGTACGCTCTGTTTCCTCCCTCGGGCTTCCACGCCCGGTTTTGCTATTACGAGCTCTCGCTCGTAAACTATCTCCTCCCTCTAGCGCACTCGCCTCAATAAGCCTGAACATTATGACCACTTGCACTCACGCGCTTCTCGTCCCCACACATTAGTAACACCTGCACTCGTCTCGTCACCTTCATTGTTTACACCTGTACTCGCCCCTATAAATACACTATCCTTCCGTTTGTTTCCCGTTGGTTATTGTATTTAGTTCCCCGTATCTTTGCCCCGCTAGTCTCGCCTAGTTTTGCCCCCCCCGCTAGTCTCGTCTAGTTTCGACCTCCCTACTATTCTTCCTCTTAGCTTGCCAGCCCCCCATTCCTCTCGTTCCCCTGTCATTGTTCCCGCTAGTCTCGTCTTGTTCTTCGCCCTAGTTGCCCACTGTTTCCCCCGCTATCGTTCACCTCCCTCATTGGATTTTCCCCCTTGTATTATCTTTGATTCCCCGGCTTTTGACCCTACGCTCCCTCGACAACTCTTCACTGGTTTGCCCTTTTTGTACTGTTGCCTGCTTTATTGTTTTAATAAAGCAATTCTTACCTACATTGTGACTGTCTCATCTTGTGTGTGTGTATCCCGGTTACACAGACAGTATAACAGTCTCAATATTAGATTGTTCTCTTAGGAAAATTGATGTCCGAAGATCATCAAGATTAAAAAGGGAACGACGAAGGGTTGAATTCGAGCACTGGCATCCCCTGCCAGCCTTTGACACATGTGTAAAACAAACCAAAACACTTCTCTTTTAATTATAACGAAGTTTATTGATGCAGTAATATCAGTTAATCATTAATACAGTGCAGTCAATAAACTTCCAACTTCCAACTACAAACTAAACAGTGACGTGATTAGATATGCTAACCAAACTAACCCTATAACACATGAGAGGATGGTGTGTGTGTTTGTGTGTGTGTGTGTGTGTGTGTGTGAGAGGAGTGACACACACAAAAGTATGGCCGCGAATGTGGGCGGAGAGAAGCCAATTAATGGCATCTGCCCATTTACAGCATGTCTCAGCTTGCACGACAACTTGGAGACAAAGCTGAGCTTTATCACAAATGTATAAAATTCTGCTGATTCTCGGCTGGCTGGTGGAGAAATCAGCGACGTCAACTTGATTGAAGAGGGAAGTGGATTCTTCTTCACTTCTGCAGGCAAACGGATGAAGATTGGTCGGCGGTCTGCTTCAGATCCGTTACAGTGTTCGGTGGAACACAGAGTAATCTCAAATCGTCCAGCAAGATGGAGATTGTATGGCCACAGTTTCAAGTTGCACGTTACTTCCTTGCAACGAGGCAACACCTGAGAGCAGCGATTAACTTCATCTACGCATAGCAAGCTAAGTCACCGGAAGCGAGGTACAGGATGATTTGCGATGTATTTCTACTCCTGATGACATCATAGTTGAGGAGCGTTCTGTTGAGTGCCTCATCCAATAGGAGTTGAGAGTTTGATCCTTTGGAATTTCACACAGTTGTTAAGTGAGCAAGGCTTCTTGGGATTTGTAGTCGGTTTTGTACAGCAAGATTTATGACTTTGTTTTTGTGGGCCTCAGTCAGGCTTTATGACTGTGTTAGGCCTGCCTGTGTCTTGTATCTGAATACATGAGGCCCAACACTTGTTCATTGAACTGTTGTATATAGTAATATCCCACTCGCAATCGTGCTATATGGCCCTACATCAGCACTGCTGTGATTACCTACGACACTTGAATCACAGCAGTGCAGATGTAGGGCCATGTGGCAGGGCGGAGGGCGGGGCCGGGTCGTAATCATACACACCCGTTCCCGTATTAGGCTAATCAAGCCTCTGAGGTTTAAAGGTCGACTGCAGGGGATCGTGCGAGAGAGAGAGATCGTTAGCGGACATGTCCGTCATGTGTGTGTTTGTGTCTTCTTTTAAGTTTATCATTAAACCTATTATTTATATTGAAAAGCCGGTTCTCGCCTCCTCCTTTCCATTGATTACGTTACAGGCCATATCGCACTCTTGCTCGTGTGATATTACTTAAATATATATTGTAACAAAGGTTCAGGTTGGTCAGATAAAGGAGGAAGCGGGAACTGGTTTCCACAGTTCAATTGAGTTTTATTCACAGATAACCAGCAATAATAACCAGTTTGACATCTGAACCAGTGAAAGGAAGTTATCCCGGTCCTTGTCCCTGCAGGATCCAACCTCTGTCAGTGTGACTTATACACCAATGTTCTTTCTCTCTCAACAGTGTGATTTCGACCCGGTGTGACTTTTAGTCAGGTGCGACATTATTTCCGGAAAATACGGTAAACCCATATGACTTTCTTTTTTTTTTTCTTCACAGAAAGGGAGAAATTGTGAAAAACAATTGTGCTCAATGATGTCATACAATGGCAGTTTATGGTGACCACCTCTTCAAGCTTCAAAAGAACACAAAAGAATCATTCAGAAGTCTAATAAATGATTCCATGAGACTCGTGATTGTTATGAAAGCTTACGATGAGGTTTGGTGAGAAACAAACCGTTATATTTAGTGAAACTCTTGACCAATCATTGACCTTCTCTGCATGTTCATGAGACTGCACGAGAGCAAGTTTAAGCAACCCCCGCTTGTGAATTGGGGCGTTCAAGTGACAACTCATTTTGTTTATCTAAAATCTGCTCCACCACAGTGATAGTGTCAACAGAACACAACACAGCTGCACACAAACCAGAGAAAAGAACTTACTAAATATGTCTGATGAGTTTGTTGACAAAGAATAGATGCATTTCTGTGCCCAGCCTAATTGATTTGAAACAGAGTACTCAATCAAACAGAGATAGATCGAGGAAGTGGGAATGTCTTTCACCTCTTCTCCATTCTAAATCGGTAAGCATTAGTGACAGACGTCCGACTGAAGAGAGCAATACCTCAACACATTCTTGGCCAAAATCAAGTCGTTTTTAACCAGCTCATGAGATGCTGGCTTTAATACTGTTATGAGAAAGTTTTTGGACCTGTGTCAGCCAAAGAGAGAGCATGTCACGCCTCTCTTCATCGAACTGCACTGGTTACCATTGGTTGCTTGCATCAAGTTCAAGCATTGATGCTAACAGAACAACCACTGGCTCCGCGTCCCCTATATACATTCACTATTATAAAGGTGAAGTGTGTAATTTTTGTGCAACTAGTGGCACTAAATAGAATTACAAAAATTGGAAACACCCCTCAGGCTCACACTCTCTGATTCCCTATGAATATTTAGGCAATACTAAATAAAAGGTGATTGAATGGCAGCTGGTGTGCGGGGGATCCAGCAGATGCGGTAGGATGGTTCTTCTTCTAACTGGTATGTGTAATGATACATATTCCGAGGATCTTACAAATTTATCTGAAGCTCAACAGTAATGAGCAAACTTGTGTGGCAATACCAGAGTGTAGCTTACCTGTTGAGAAGCAACACGACAAGAATCGAACCACAAAAATTCTCTCAAAGTCCTCCACCATGTACATTTTCACTCTGGTTTTACATTCTCTGTCTCTGTCTTTTAGCAAGTCTTAAAAATTTGGTAAAGCTAAGTTTTTTTTCCTTTGTACACATCTGCCATGGACGTTCATATTCGCCCGGCTGAACAAGTAGCCACACCCCAAACTCATGCTATAGGCTGAGCTAGACAGGCTCAAAATATAAACATTGATGTTTTAATAGCGCCTGGGAGACAAATCCACATTTTATGTCACAATAATTTATAGTTGTCATTGAACAATAAACTGGGATGGCAGACCAAATTTTGAGTGTGTAAAAAGTTACACACATCACCTTCAAGTCTATGATCAGGGGTGAGGTGATGCTCTTGGTGCCATCTTACAGAGGCACAAAATCACTCTCCCAGACCTTCACTTGAACTGTTACTCGCTGGTGGAATGACCTGTCAAACTCCACCAGAGCAGCTGATTCTCTAGAAACATCTAAAGATACACTCAGTACTCAATTCTACTAATACAATAATTATATTCTTTCTTCTTCTTCTTCTAAAAGCAACATTCTTTCACCACTGTCTCTCATGTTCCTCTCTTCTTGCGCTCGCTGAGCAATTTGAAACTTTGTATTACAGTTCTTCTTACTGCCTCCTTAGGATGAATCACTTCTGTTGTATTCCTCATTTGAAAGTCTCTTTGGATAAAAGCTTCTTCTAAATGAATTCATGTAAATGTAATAGTTTGCATTGTGGCAAATAAAATTCAGTAATTAATGATTATCTAATAGTGAACTACCACAGTCACCAGTTCGCTAATACTTACTGATTAGTTAATTAATTCTAGTGAATAAGTGTAGTACCTGTAAACAATTCCTGTATATAATTCCTTAATTAAGTTAAGCATTAATGATGAAATAATATTATAGATTTACTTTATCAGCATTATTGATCTCTCACAAAAAATTAATGAGGATCACAATTAAGGTGTCAGCATAAAATAGCATTTGAACAGAAAATAACATACACAAAATACAACAAACATTTAAAAGCAAAAAACTATATTGAAATAATGGAGTAATAAGAAAAAAAAACAACCTCCAATACAACTGAGTTACCATCATGTTACAGACATTTTAATTCGTAGTGTCACTACTTTTAGTTAGTTATGGTCCAACACTGAGGCAACTTCACATAAAAAGAAACACACACTCACCTGTCAGAAGAAAAGTGATGAACGCAACTTTCTCCATTTCTGCGACAATTAAAGCTGAAACATTAAGAGGTACAAAATCAACAAAATCTACCTTAATCCACTTTAATCACAAGTATAAATATAGCTGCAAGCAGCGATCCCGGGGTCAAGCCAATAATTGGCACCATGAGCAGCAAAAGATGCTTTGTGACATGTTTTTGGTTAGAGTCCGATGAATAGTGTATGAGGAGTTAGAAAAAGTCAACTTTTAATCATAAAAATAGCTACTTCTTAGAAGTTTTGTCCAGTATGTGATGCTGTTCTGAAACTGCTCAGATAGTATCAAGGCATGCAGGAAAGCGTTCAAGAGTTATAAGCCAAAATATCCATTATCCATTGACCAGTTGGCGTCAGTGTGCCCAAATGCTGCAGGTAACCTCAGGGCCTAATGGTGATGACACATACCAAGTTCCGTCCCAATCCCTCAAAGGATTGCGGAGATACAGCCTCAAGTTAAATTTTGCACATTCTTTGTCGAATTTGTTGAAGTGCCATTCGATAGCGGTGTGGTTTATCAAAATTCTGTAAATAACTTTTTGTCGTGAGTGCCTCTAGATGATGCAGGCCAATTAGCTTTTCAAAACATTTAAAAATGGCAGACAGGAAGTCTGCTCGATCATGACATAATTGGGATCATTGTTCTCGGCATGAACCACGGAATCTATCAAGACCAGTCTCATGACAGTAGGCAAAAGGAGTCAATAGCTATTAGCATCATTAACAGCAACGAAACTTTTTGAGTCCTTTCAGAGCATGGTGCCAAAGACACATACCGAGTTTTGTAACGATACACCAAGTCGTTGGTAAAATACAGCATTTTGTCTAAATTCAAAATGGCCGACATAGGAATTTTTCATATAGTTGTTCCTGCTATATGAATCTAATGAGACCAATTTGATGATTTTATGACAAACTGTTCAGAAGTTATAAACAAAAATGTGCATTTTCATATCTCGTGACCACTAGGTGGCACTGTTCTGAAACAGCAGGCACAATCAAGTCATGGTGATTATGACAAATAATAAGTTTGGTATGAATACGCTAAAGGGTTACGGATATATACCCTCATGTTCATTTTGCCGTGATATTCGTCGAATTCGTTGAAGCGCCATTCTAAAACGATATGGTTTATCATTTATACATTTTGTCATGAGTGCCTCTAGATTATGCAGGTAAATTTTCGTGCAAATCGGATAAACGGCCTAGGACGAGTTCGAAAAAGTAGGTTTTTCAGATAATTCGAACTGGCCGATGTCCAAAACGGCCGACATAGGAATTTTTCATATCGTTGGACTCATTATACCCCACTGAATCTAATGAGATTTTATGATTTTATGAGAAACTCTTCAGAAGTTATAAGCAAAAATGTGCTTTTTTCATATCTCCTGAGGAGTAGGGGCCAGTTTGCCAAACTGCTGCAGGTACCTAAGGGCCTAATGCTGATGACATGTACAATGTTTTGTTGCAATCCCTCAAAGCGTTGTGGAGATACAGCTTCAAGTTAAATTTTGCACATTCTTCATCGAATTCGTTGAAGTGCCATTAGAAAACGGTATGGTTTATCAAAATTCTGTGAATTCCATTTAGTCGTGAGTGCCTCTAGATGATGCAGGCCAATTTTCGTGCAAATCGGATAAACAGCCTAGGACGAGTTCGAAAAAGTATGTTTTTCAGAAAATTCAAAATGGCCGACGTCCAAAATGGCAGACATAGGACTTTTTCATGTTTTTGAACTCGCTATACCCCACTGAATCTAATGAGACTAATGTGATGATTTTATGACAAACTGTTCAGAAGTTATAAGCAAAAATTAGCTTTTACATATTTCATGACCACTAGATGGTACTCTTCCGAAACTCAGCAGGCTTCCTTGAGTCATGGTGCCTATGACAAATAATAAGTTTGGTATGAATACGCTAAAGCATTACGAAGATATACCTTCACATCCATTCTAGCGTTCTCTTAATCCAATTAGTTGAAGAGCCATTCAAAAACTCAAAATTCTGTGAATAACATTTTGTCGTGAGTGCCTCTAGATGATGCAGGTGAATTTTCGTGCAAGTCGGATAAACGGCCTAGGACGAGGTCGAAAAAGTTTTTTTTTTTTTTAATTCGAAAAGGCTGATGTCCAAAATTGCCGACATAGGAATTTTTCATATCGTTGGACTCGCTATAACCCACTGAATCTACTGAGATCCATGTGATGATTTTATGACAAACTGTTCAGAAGTTATAAACAAAGATGTGCTTTTTCTTATCTCATGACCATTAGGGGCAGTGTGACAAAATGGTCAGGTAACCTCAAGGCCTAATGCTGATGACACGTACCAAGTTTAAGCGTTACGGAGATACAGCTTCAAGTTAAATTTTGCGTGTTCTTTGTCAAAATCGTTTAAGCGCCATTCGAAAACGGTATGGTTTTATCAAAATTCTGTAAATAACTTTTTGTCATGTGTGCCTCCTAGATAATACATGCTCATTTTCGTGCATTATCGGACAAACGGACTAGGACGAGTTAAAAAAAATGTAAATGCCGGAAACATTTTCTTGATGGAAAATTACGTCATAGGGTGCAATCGAATCGTCTTGAGCCAAGGAGTCAATAGCTAGAAATAGTAGTAGTAGTAAATATAATTTTAGAAATAGTATCATAATTTTTGACCACAAGGTGGCGCTGTCCCGATTTTTTTACCACAAGGTGACATTGTGGTAAAGACACATACCGAGTTTCGTAACAATACGCCAAGTCGTTGGTAAAAATACAGCATTTTATGTCTAAATTAAAAATGGCCAACGTTTAAAATGGCCGACATAGGAAGTTTTCATATCGTTGGTCTCGCTATACCCCACTGAAGCACCATTGGAAAACGGTATGGTTTATCAAAATTCTGTGAATAAATTTTTTTTGTGAGTGCTCTAGATGATGCAGGCCAATCGGACAAACAGCCTCAGAAAATTAAAAATGGCGGGAAGATTTTCATGACGGAAAATTACGTCATAGGGTACAATTGAGCTAAGGAATTTCAAAAAAGAATTTTGTTTCTAGGACTCAAAAGTTATTAAAATAAATGTGAGTGCAAATTTGGGCAGTTGGTGGCACTAGAGGATTTGAGGTAGAGACGGCAAATTTGCTGTGGTAACATAGACTGTCCTATATCTGTGTGCCAAATTTCATAACTTTCCCACAAGTGGTTCTATGGGCTGCTATAGACTCAAGAGTGGAATAATATTAATAAGAAGAAGGAGAAGAAGAAAACTAATGAAAACAATAGGGGTCTTTCTCCCCTTCGGGGCTTGACCCATAATAAGGGAGAGTGGAGCTAGTTGTCACATGTTTTATTCCAGTGAATATTTCCAAGGGTAGAGTTATTTTTGAAAGTCAATTTCTGTTTAGACATACAGTACACACAGTACATATTCTAAACTATTAAACATCTTCACCATTATTCCACAGAAACTATACATTTAACACATGTTGGCCTCAATTTGTCTCTCTATATGGGGTAAGTTGTCACAATGGACAGTCTATTGTTGACTTTTCAGTAAAATTTAAACACAAAAATAAGAAACACAAACTAATTCATGAACCTGCAAAAAAGGAACATGTAATGCACCAAAAAAATATTTGTGAAAAATAAGTTGTTATTAATAAAATACTTAATTTAAAACATGTGACAATTTGCCTCAACCTAACATTAATTAAATATATTTGTCTTGAGAAGACAGTTCAACCTGTTAGTTAAATTCTCCTTATTTGTTATACTCTTGTCTGAATGTACACTACTGTTTTATTGTGTTTGATTGTTTACTCAACAGCTATAGCAAAAATATGTGTCGCGGCTCCAGTGAGCTTGCCGTTTATTCTATTGTTGTGTTTTTCTCTCTCCCTCAAAAATCCTTAACATTGATTGTTCCCAGGAAAATGCTGATCATGCCACTGATTAACGTGCTAGCTACACCTGTTCCACTCTGATTCACTCCTTAATCCTCGTGTGCCCTCACTGTCTTTGCTGGATTATTGTGTGCTGTCAAGTAACTAAACTTGCGCTCTTTGTCAGGTTGGTGCTGTCTCGTGTATCTGTTGGTTTCCTGTCTCTGCCCACGTGTCGGGTGTGTGGTTACCTTCCAGCTTGCTGCCCGCCTGTCCTCACCACCCACGAATCTCCAGTGGAGGATTCCTCATCTCTGCCCGCGTGTCGGGAATCCGACCGACCTCCTTCGCCTAGGTTTTGTTTTCTGCACCTCAAAACACTTCAACGGACACTTCCTATGGATCTGCTCCCGACTTCCACAACACATACACCCGTCTACAAACACACTTCACATGCCCACTGTGCGGCCACTACTCACAAAAAGAAATCTGGAAAGAATGTGAAAACTCGGAATACTATTCAGACACAATTGAGGCCTAGTGCACGTGCCACGACCACACACCTGAGTGAATCGCCTCCTCCCGCTGAGCCCGACTTGCCTCGGCCTGACCCTGACATCGCCTCTCTTAAGCTCGAGTTGTTGGCTTCGCTGAGGAAAGACATCGCCGATATATTTAAAAAGGAACTCCAGGAGACGCTCGGGGATGTCCTGTCAACGATCAGGCTTGATCTGCAAGCCGTGAAAACACAGCTCATTAAAGATAAAGCTGCTACTGATGCTACTATACTGTCACTCAAAGGTACTGTCGGGGAAATGGAGCATGCTCTCTCTGGTTGTACCGATGACATAGCTCAGATGAAAAATACCATTGAGTGTCTCACTGCTACCGTAGATAAGTTGGAGAATAAATGTGAGGATTTGGGTCTAGGTCAAGGCGTAACAACATTAGGATAGTGGGAGTTCCAGAGGGGCCTGACACCTGTACCACTGTTGCTGTGGCCGCCTTGCTAAAGGGAGCGTTTGATCTGGAGAAGGAGCCGGTTTTGGACCGGTCCCACCGGACCCTTCAGCCTAAGCCCAAGCCCGGTGAACGACCTCGAGCTATTGTGTGTAGACTTCACTGTCATAGTGATTGTGTTGACATTTTACGCCATGCGAGAGAGCTGCAACGGATTAAAGTGGGGGACTTGACCATTTCAGTCTTTCCGGACCACACTGCCAAGATAGCCCGGGCTCGGGCCGCATTCAACAAGGTCAGGTGTCAACTTCGGGGCATTGAGGGAGCTCGCTATGGAATACTTCACCCAGCACGGCTTCGCATCACATACAATGGTGTTCAGAAGGACTTCGTTTCGGCGGAGGAAGCAGGAGATTATGTCAAATTTTTGACATCTGGGTGAGCTGTAACAGCTATGACAGTGCCGTATTTTCGCTCTCTCTTACGTGCTATACTATTGTATTACCTGTTTTTCATCCACCTGTTCTTTGCAATCATTTGATTTATGCTACTGGGGCACTTACCAATGTTTTGCTGTAATGCTCACCTTCAGTGGACACAGTAGTTTGTAGGGATGCACCGAAATTTCGGCCGCCGAAAATTTTCGGCCGAAAATGGCACTTTCGGCACTTTCGGTTTTCGGCCGAAAGAGAAAAAAGGCCGAAAATATGAGCCGAAAATATATACCTCCTCGCCCGCCCTCAGTGCTCAGATTTCAATCTGGATCGATGTAGCCCTTATCACAGCTGTTAGATAATTCCACAACGGCGCTACCAAACAAAGGCCGATCATGTCAGCGGTGTGGAAATTCTTCAAAGTTTCTGATAAGGACATCAAATTTGCGATCTGCAGTGTTTATTCAGCAGAACTTTCAAGATATATATATACAGAGTACAGCAAGAGATTCTACAGGAAAATGTCACAACTAGCGCAGCTACACCACAAACTTTCCTTTGCTTGCGCGGATTGCGCACAGGTATTTATCTGTCCAAGCACCAGCACAGAGAGTGAGAGACTGTTCAGTGCAGCATCTCATGTTCTTGATGAGCTTTCTGACAGGAGAGACTGTCAGAAAGTTTAGCAACTTTTGTTCTTGAAGAGAAACCTGTCACTTGTAGTTAAATAGAAAGCGGTCCAATATGATGTGTATAGCAATTACATTACACTTGTTCTTCACTCGAGGATACAACTGTCGTTTACAGTTGAGGTTGGATTTAGTTCAATTACTGCTGTTTTGCACTGTTGTTTTGCACAATAATGTTCACTTAAAGTGTACATACGTTTACATAAACAGAACAGAGCACTGATCTATATATATAATTATATATTATAGTTATAGATCAGTGGAATAGAGGCCCTCTGCCATTCTGTGTTCTGCCTGTTGTTTTAATTAAAATTACTGTTGCATATTTAAACTTTTTGAAAGATGCCAGCTAAGTTCATTACTTGACTGTTGTTGTGCATATAATAGTTTTCTAAAACTTTACATTATTTGGATAATTGTTAATAAAATCTGTAAAATTAGATTTTTACAGAACTGAAAGAAGAATAATATTTAATATAGTTTTAATATATTTTTTGTCCAATTTTGTTGTGCTACTTTCAATAAAAGTGTGATTTATTTTATTGGTTTGTAGTTTTTCAATTCAGATTAATTAAATTCATGAAATTAATGAAAAAGTATCAAATTAATACAATTATACACAAAAAAAATTTTTTTTTTAAATAGGTAAAAATTTCGGTTTCGGTTTTCGGCCAAGTGCATCCTGGATTTTCGGTTTCGGTTTCAGCCCAGAATTTTCATTTCGGTGCATCCCTAGTAGTTTGTAACACAAAGCTTTAAAATATTTTATATTATATTTGTTATTGCACGCAGACTGTTTATTGGACTTAAAATCAGTAGGAGTCTTTTCTTTTTTTTTTTTTGGTTAGTTTTGCTTAATCTCCGAGTTGTTTTCTCATTGTGGACAACTTTTGGGTATTGTCGGAAACACTGCTGTCTCCTTTGTTCTTTTGTTATAGGGAGACATTGGGTGTGTGTGTGTGTTCAAGGGTTTGTTTGGGTGGGTGGGGGGGGTTCTTCTTCGGCTCTGAATGGCTATCTGTATACCTGTTGTTTATTTTATTTAAATGGTTAATAGTAATATGGATCCCAGCTGCTGGGTTAGGCATGCCTCTAAGATTTATTAGTTGGAACGTCAGAGGTATGGGGAACCCTGTCAAGAGATCTAAGGTTTTTACACATTTGAAACGTTTAAACTCTGATATAGTATTTTTACAGGAGACTCACCTTCCTATTAAAGATCAACATAGGCTTCACTGCCCTTGGGTGAGACAGATCTTCCACTCAAACTTTAATTCAAAGGCAAGAGGGTTTGCTGTTTTAATTAGCAAAAAGTCTGATTTTTCCTCTTCTAATGTTATTGCCGATGTGAATGGCAGATACCTTATAGTTGCTGGTACCCTAATGCAAAAACAGGTTTTGTTGGGAAATGCATATGCTCCAAATTTTGATGATGTGGCATTTGCAAACAGATTATTGAGCAACCTCCCCTTTTTAAATTCTCACCTGTTGATTTTTGGAGGGGATTTAAATTGCGTTTTTGACCCAAATTTGGATCGTTCTATTCCCCTTAATCTGACTCAATCCGCTATGTCTAAAACATTTTCCGATTTCATGTGGCAGAATGGTCTCGTTGATCCTTGGAGATTCCGTAACCCCTCTCTTAAAAAAAAATCTTTTTTCTCCCAGGTGCATCATTCCTATTCTAGGATTGATTATTTTTTTTATAGACAGTACTCTTAATTCTTGTGTAGTTTCTTCTGATTATTTGGGTATTGTAATTTCTGACCATGCGCCTTTACAATTAGATATTCAACTTTCTATTTATAAACGTAACCCTCCACTTTGGAGATTTAATTCTCTTCTTTTGGCGAACAAAGAATTTTACGAGTTCATTTCAACTTCTATTGATGATTTTCTTTCCTTCAATCAGAATGACTCCACTTCTTATTCATTGTTATGGGAGACACTTAAAGCATATCTTAGAGGGCAGATTATTTCTTATTCTGCTCTCTCTAATAAAAGGCGCAATGCTAGGCTTAATGAACTCACATCTGCGATCAGTAACCGCGATCTAAGATGTTCACTGGGGCCTTCTCCGGAACTACTTAAACAGCGTCTCAACTTAAAAGCAGAATTTGATCTTATTTCGACTAAAGAAGCAGAGCGCTTGTTATTACGTACTCGTGGTTCATATTATGAACACGGCGACAAGCCAAATCGTTTACTTGCACATCAGCTACGGCGACAGGCCACGTCTCGTCTGATACCCAGTATTAAAAACACTAATAATGTTATCACTACAGATCCCATGGAAATTAATGCTACTTTTAAATCATTTTATTCTCCACTTTATAAATCTGAATTTCCTACAGAAAATACTAAATTAGAGGAATTTCTTCAGAACATTTGTAACCCTGTTATTGATTCTAACACTGTCGAACAATTGGATTCCCCACTCTCTCTTGAAGGAATTTTTAAATTAAAACCATGCAATCTAATAAAGCCCCTGATCCGGACGGGTTTCCAATTGAATTTTTTAAAATGTTTATTGGAAAATTGGCACCACTGCTTTTATCTGTGTTCAATGAATCCTTAGAACGTGGTTCTTTGCCATCAACTCTGACACAAGCCACTATAGCCCTCCTTCTTAAGGAGGGTAAAGATCCGACTTCCTGTGGTTCATATAGACCACTTTCTCTGCTTAATGCAGATGCAAACGTGTTGGCCAAAGTAATTGCAACTCGCTTATAGAACGTGCTCCCTTACATTATATCTGAAGAGCAGAGTGGTTTTATATAGGGACGTCAGTACACTTTTTAATATAATTTATTCAAAGCATTCAGCTGAACTTCCTGAGATTGTTATTTCTTTAGATGCTGAAAAAGCATTTGACAGGGTTGAGTGGGAGTACTTGTTTGCAGTTTTGAGGAAATTTGGATTTGGGGATACATTTATTTCTTGGATTCGTCTCCTTTATTCATCACCTAAAGCCAATGTTCATACTAATGACACCTTTTCTGATTATTTTGCTCTCGGATGTGGATGTCGCCAAGGCTGTCCCCTATTGCCTTTGCGGTTGCTATCGAGCCTTTGTCTATTGTATTAAGATCTTCTCATTTATTTAAAGGAATAGTTTGATATGGTGTTGAATACAAATTGTCGCTATATGCGGATGACTTGTTACTGTATGTAACCGATCCTATCGCTTCTATGCCTGCTGTTTTGGGTGTTCTGGAGATCTTCAGTTCCATCTCGGGTTATAAATTAAATTTGGAGAAAAGCGACTGTTTTCCCGTCAATACTGCAGCACTTCATCTCCAACAGCCAGCTCTACCTTTCCAGCTTAGCCAGTCAGGGTTTAAATACCTTGGTATAAACGTGACACGTTCTTTGTCTGGTCTTGCATCGGCCAATTTCACTCCCCTTATCTCAAAGGTTAAGTCCAATATTCAAAGCTGGGGTAGCCTCCCCCTTTCTCTAATTGGTAGGATCAATGTTGTCAAAATGAATATATTACCGAAATTTCTTTTCTTATTTCAATCAATTCCTCTTTTTCTGCCAAAACAATTCTTTGATTCATTGGATAAAATAATTAGTCATTTTATTTGGGGGGGGGGTCACCGAGGGTTTGTAAAACTTTATTGCAGGGATGTAGACTTAGTGGGGGACTTGCATTACCCAATTTTCAATCTTATTACTGGACTGCGAACATCCATAAACTCTGTTACTGGGTTGAGTCTCCTGGCTCTTCTTGGTGTAAATTGGAATTATCATCTTGTAGGGAATCCTCTATACCTGCTTTACTTTATTCTTCGTTACCTACTAAACTTTCTTTATATACAATTTAATAATCAAGTTATTATCAAGTTAATAATCAATTTTATAATCAAGTTGTCCTTAACACACTTAAGATCTGGTATCAATTTAGACGGTGCTTTAAATTTATAGATGCATCCTTTTTGGGTCCATTATGCAATAACCACTTATTTCCTCCATCGTGTTTGGACTCATCATTTTCAGTGTGGTATGACAAGGGCATTAAACAATTCAAAAATGTGTATGTTGATGGTGTCTTTGATAGTTTTGCCAACCTGTCATCTACTTATGACCTGCCTGCTACACATTTGTTTCGCTATTTTCAAATTCGAAATTTTGTATCTAGATGTTTCCCTAATTTCCCCTCTGCACCTCCAGAACAGCCTTGGGAGAGATTGCTCTCATATAATCCTCATCAGAGAGGAATGATTTCAAAGATATATTACGTTATTCTGGCCTTAAGCAGTCAGTCGAGCACCAAAATTAAGAATGCATGGGAAATGGAATTAGGAGTACAAATAAGTGAAGAGTTTTGGGAACGTGATATACATAGGATACAGGGGTGTTCAGTTTATTTGTACTTTTTTTACATATGTGCGTATTTGTATATAACAAAAATGTGAATTGTATTGTGTCATTGTGACAGGAAGTATGCCTTTTTTCTCTCAATAAAAATATTTTGGAAAAAAAAAGAATTGACATTTTCTGTTGTAAATAAATCCATTGAACCGCTTCTTCTGCTTTTGTGTCCCTTTGTCTCAGCTCTGACAATATCATTTTATACATGGAGTTTTAGTTTGGTGGTAGAATTCACAAATATGTTTTTGAACTAGTGAAACCACCATACAAATGCGCTGTTAGAGATCACACACATGTGTGTAATTGGACTTTGACTAAAAATCTTATGGTAGCTGAGATGCAGACATTGTGACAACTTCCCCATATGACCACTAGCCCCAGTCTTTCCTTTAAGATCCTGCTACAGGAAAATTCTAGTTAAAGCAAAACATGAGAGATTTTCTTACCTTCAGTTTTCACCCGTTTCTGTCTTGATTCCAGCCGATAATGATGCTGATGTTGTTCTGTTCACACTGCGTGTCTGAATCATATTTGCATTTTTCCTCTGTGGTTGGACGGTGTTGTGCAGAGAACATTTTTGCATTTGGTTCATTGGAAGGGAATTTGAATATGCTCTGGTGTTTATGAAGATAAAATCAGTATAATGTAAATGGAATACAGACGGTGTGTGTATGTTTTATATGTTTACTCATCAGAATATTCATTATCAAGAGATTCAGTGTCAGAGTCTTTTGGTTAACAAATAAATATCATATGGTCAGTGGAGACTTTGACAGTTTTGAGGAAATGATCTCAGTTGGACTTTCCCAGGAGATTTCATCATGTACCAGATCACAATGATCACTGTGTTCAGATTCTGCACTCCAGACACTTTGCATTTTATCTGCCATGTTCTATATATTCTTGTTGTGTAAATTACAGTATTTTTTACTTATACGCAATTTTAATCTGTTCCCATCCCAACTCACAAAATCGTCTTTAAGTCCTCCTAATGTCACAAGCTACCCAGAATGGCCCAGTTATGTAATATATTCGTAATTTTGTGTGCAATTCTATGACTTACTGGCAACATGACTGCTATGTCCCAGGCCCGTAATTTCACCACCTTTCACGAAATACCTTCACATGTAACAGTGCCCACTGACATTTTTGTGCATTCCCCCACACATTAATGGTTAAAGAATGATAAAGATTTGACTCACATTTGGAAGACACAGGGACCATCACACAAAAAAATAGTAAATAAATAACAACTAAGACAAAACAAGTCTTTAGAGGTATTATATACATAGGTGATTCACAAATATAAATAATTCTATATTTGGTTTCATACAATTTAAATAGCTTTACATTGGATTGGGCCAATAACCAAATTCAATGATTGACCCATCAACGAATGGGCATTTGCACATCACCCTGAGTGAAGTTCATGCTATGTATTCAAACATTTTAAATAAATAATAGAAAATTGCAGTTTACTTAACCTCATTTCAGTACAGGACCCATATTCGTTTTTTCTTCCATAAAACACAAAATGAGAAGTTAGTCAGAGCTTGCAAGATTATATTTACCTTACTATGAGAGTGGGTAATGCTTTATACCACCAAGTTAAAAAAAACACACATACCATGAAAGTATAAGGTAGTCATACAACTTGGATGCCATTGCTTCATGAGAGAAACAGATCAAAATGTAATTCTTGTTCTCTGAATATGATCACCTCTCCCAAAATGACTGAAAGCTACAGCAGTGGAAGAGATTATCAGGTAATGATGACTTGCTGTTGGTCCATTTCTTACACCATGCAGTCATGCGGCTTGGAATATAAAGCACAACACTTATATGCTGAATCAGAACACCAGAGATGAATTAATGCGATGATGGAACAACACGTGTGTGAGAATTACAATTTTCAGTTTTGGTAACTATCCCTTGAAGTGGTCCAACCATGTGATGGAGCATTTAGTACCATTATCACCCAGCACAGAGGGGAAAACACAAAAATAAACCAGTATAATAGGCTACAAGATCAAATATTGTAATGTCAGCTTTGGTGCATGTATGGAAATGACATTATAGAGGTCAGACGTCAATAATCCCAACAACACAGCAGCGAAACATCTCCTGTAAATAGAAGAAAGGAGGCAGGTAAGTATGTTTCGCTTGACTGGCCAACTGTTAATCATTAATTATTCTGCTATGATGCACATGAAAAACAGATTGGAGTTCAAATTCTATTTGCTTATTTGTAGAGGCAAAATGATACAAGAGAGCATGAGCACAAACGTAGTAAAGATTACAGTACCCAATGACCAGTGACATGATGTATGCAAAGATGTGGTGCCATTATTCAGAAATATTTGACAGGTGAATGCTATGATTCCACTGAGCCATGTAAAGAGACACTTTAGTCCATAATTACTTTGCTGTGTAATTCAAAACTGGTAAATATTAAGATATTATGAATATAAAAATAACAAATTACATTTTAGAAAGCCATAACGAGGCACTGCTCAATCCTCTGGCTGCATTCACACGGCAAGGCTTAAATTAATGAACGGGGCCGATTGCAAGAAACCACTGATCTATATATATAACTGGATTGCTCATAGAATTCTAAACTGCCAGCAGTAGGTGAAGCTACCGGAAGTGCTCTGGCGGCCATCTTACTATTCCCTACCAACAGAGGGCATCGCGGCATGTGCGACGTTTAACCGCGAAACAACACTCACTTAAGGACGTGGCTAAAGTGCCCACAGGTTGTAATTTATGACTATGTTAAGCACACATTAGTCGTTATCCCCATGTAGAGTGGGCATAACGATCCTAATCTTTTATAATCAACGTTAAAAATACAACACCAAAGTGTATTAATACCCCTTTTTAAAGCAAAGTTATCCATCTGCAGATTGTTACAGGATGCACTGTTTCTCTGCCTTCATATTTTAAATCTGTTGATGCTCATTGTTCATAATGTTGAGAAATTATACATCTGCATAATTTGCTAACATTATCAACCATTTTTGACTAGATTATATAGTAAATGTGAACTAATTTAGGGGTGGGGGGTGTATGCACATCAACAAGTTTTAAAGTTGTTAATAAAACCGACTAGCTTTGTGTTGATATTGTAACTATACAGTACCTCTTAAGAATAAATCCAGAAGAACCAAATATTAAAATTTTGTATAGTATACACACACAAGTTCATATGCAGTATGTGTGTGTGTATATATATATATATATACACACACACATAAATTAATTTACCTTTACTTAATGGAATTATCCATTTGCATTCATTTATGGAATATGTACATACCAGCTTGTGAGCATTTAATTATTTCAACAATCCCCATATCTTTTAAATCATAATTAGAAATAAGTTTACTGACATATTCAATAACAAAAGCTTCCAAGTGTAACGAAGACTCAGGTTGGTTGGGATCCATATGCAGTTTATTACAAGAGCAGAGTAATTACAGGCAAGGGTCATGAAACAGGCAAACAGGATAATCATAGGTAGGCAGAATCGAGGTCAAACAGGCAGAAGATCAGGGCAGGCAGCTAACGGCAATATACAAGAGACAGGCATGAATTCAGCAAAGGCAGGCAGCAAACAAACGTGGTCAGAAATACAGGGCAAGATCAGCACACAGATGATCAAACTAGATAGACAATAAATGCTCAGAAATGTAGTCGGGACAAACAAGACTTCGCAATGAATGAAACAGCAGGCATGACTTAAGTAGAGAGGCAGAGATAGGGAACAGCTGTGGTGTAATTAGACCAGGTATGTGGGCTTATGGGAAATGTAGTAACAGAGTCAATATTTGGGTGATTCAGATCTCAGATGGCCGATTGAAGAGCCGCCTACCTTGGCGTTCGTGACACCAAGTACATACAAAAATTGACTTAAACTGAACAATACAATAAAAATGTGCAGATATGTGGGGACAAATCCGCTAATGTATTTAATAACAATCCCACATTATTCAGCTTTTAAAAGAATGATAGCAAGACATGGCATCAGAGCTAGTGGCAACAGTTCTCCACCGGATAGCACAGTGACACTGGAGGCAACATCTTCTGATATGCTGGCATTTCAGGCAGTGACTTTAGGCCTGAAACAGAAACACAGAGAAACATCACTGTATGTCTTCCCAGCTTGTCCATGTTCAAAGAGGCTGTGGTGGGGTACACAGCAGGCTTTACAGTTAAAACAACTATGAAGATGATTCTGTGCACTACCTGTTTATCAGCACTCAGTGTCGAGAGCTCTTCCCAAGATGAACACACTGATCGACATGAAGTCCTGAGGTGGATTTATAAGACCGTCAGACAGCATCCTGTAAGTCTGCAAGACAGCTGAGAGATTTCTTCAACAGCACACACTCACAAGGCCCATCTCTGTCCCCACAACGGTTCTGTATCTCCATGGTGGTTCTGCATTCAAGGAACTTGAGGCACACATGTTCAACCTAGAACAACATACAACAATCACATCTTCATACTCAAAGTGCATTGCAGAAAGCTGCACAAACATCAGGCTCCACTTCATTGCCAAGGAAACATGTGCTGCATCACACTCCAAACGGCTTAAGAAAAGCAAGCAAGCTTGTACTGCAAAAAAGAAGAAAAAAGAAAAGTTTGATATAAAGATCAGGGGCCGGTTGCACCAGCTATACGAAAGTTTAAACTTAGCCTAGTTGTGGCATAAATGGGCACGAAGTCACAATTTACTCACTACTAAATATTTTAGCATTGCACCATTAAACTTCTGTAGAACGTAACCCTACGTATAAACTAAATAATTATGGAAGACTCCGAGCAGGTGTAATTGATGGAATAAAAAAGTAGACTGATATTTTATGACATCAATAAGCTCATGTTCCCCTTCTGTCGCTCTCTCCACGTTGTGTCGGAGAAGCGACACTAGGGGTCTCTCTTGAGCGCCGAAATATGCCTATGACTTATGAAAAAAGGCCAATGAGAAGTTGGCAGACGGTATTTGCATACCCCACCCCCGGACATACGGGTATTTAAGCGGGGCAAATACGGGAGTTCATTCAGAAAATTTCTTCGGAGCCGATGGTCGTGTATGCAGTCTGCTGCGAGTTACACACACCAGTTTCCGTGTATTCCTCTGACGATCTGCATGCTGTTGGATTCGACGGCGCACAACAGCGGCTTTCTCCTTCCTTGCACGGCTGTGCATTGTTGCCCCTGGGCGCTTTGACAGCGCAGACAACTTGAAAGAGTTATTTAAAAGAGTGATTTTATTTAAAAGAGTAATTTCCTCTAAAAGAGCAAAACACAGCGGCGTTGAACGTCCTTTTCAGGACGCGTCTTTTTAAAGACGTCTTTTCCTCCTCTGTGTAGTTTCTGGATGCGGTTGATTTCTCCCCACCTCTGACGGTCATAAAAACTGGCTGGCGTACCTGGGTTGCGAGCACACGCAGGCAGCGTTTTTATGAATGGTCTATGTTTTCAGTGCAAGAACATAGCCATGACAGCATTGCGGTCACCGGCTTTCTTTTGTAGTGAGAGAAAGCCACTTCAGCCGCCCCCCGCGCCTCGCCTCCTTCCTACGGGATTGGGGCAGGGGCCGCGGGCGATGAAGACGATTTGGGGATAATGACGGGCTGCGTTTCGCCAGGTAAATTCCCCTCGAAACCCCCCGCCTCCCCGGCACGCTTGCTGGTTTCCATCCGAGCTCGGGATGAGCATTCTCTCCAATGGGTTATGTTTTCAGTGTGAGAACATAGCCGCGGCAGCGTTGCGATCTATGCTTTCTTTTGTGATGAGAGAAAGCCACTTCAGCCGCCCTCCGTGTCTCGCCTCCTTCCTACGGGATTGAGGCAGGCGCCGCGAGCGATGAAGATGATCTAGGGAGAATGATGGGCCGTTCTTGCCTGGTAAAACCCCTCAAAGCCTCCCGCCTCCCCTGCACGCTTGCTTGCTCCCCTTCCGAGCTCGGGATGAGTGCGGTCCGCCTAACAGCCGGCCGTCCGGTCCCTTGAGCTCCCGGACATTGGATGACGACATCACCGCTGCATCGGAGAGCGTCACGGCGGCATCGGATGCGGATAACTCACCTGGGCCGCCACCTGCGGGTCTGCTCGCCCAGTCTGAGCCTGACGCACGGAGAACCGCTATGCTTCCCCGGGCTTGATTGATTCCGCGGACAGGTGCGCCACCCACAGCCGTGCCCCCCCGTTCCTTCCCGGACGTGCATGACGAGCTGAGCAAGCCAAGCTTCCTCGCTCCTCCGCTCTCGCTACCCTCGGCGGTAGAGCGGTCCCAGACCGCTCCCCCCCTGCATGCCATGGCCCCCTCCTGCAAGTCCACCGGGCCAAGGCACTTTGAAATTTGCACTTGGGTAGTCCTGTTCTTGACGTGCTGCAGGAACTGCACTCGAACAGGCGATGGCCACCCTCGTGGTCCAGAAACGTAACACATGGACTGGATCTGGTCGCAGTACAGGAGGTAGACAAGGCACGCTTTCTCAAACTCTCCCGTCTCCCAGCTCCATTCGGCGACACCACTTGACGACTCCCCCAGGCTTCAACAGTCCCAGCACGCTGGACGCGGACCACCGCCCTCAGCCCCACGACTGTTCCCCGGCCGGCCGGTTCTGACGAGTCGAAAGGACGCCTGCACTGGTGCTCCTCCTCAGTGCTTTGAGCACCAAAGCCTCGGGACGCACCCTTGCCTCCCAACGCTACACTATCTGCTTCACCCCACTGCGAAGCCCCGCCGGGTACGTCCAAAATACTCATCCCCTTGGTGCCCCCAGCACGCAAGGACGCTGGCTGCACCGGACCATTCGACAATTGCGCAATTCAGTTTACCAGGCCCCCGCCCCCCTTAAAAAAAGCGGGCTTCCGTCTTTCCGCAGTATAAGGAAAAAATGCCAAATACCTGCGCAAAGACGCGATAGGGCCTATCACCCCAACCGAAATGTAGAAGTGTTTTCTACAGCCCTTACTTCATTGTACCCAGGAAAGGCGGCGGCTTACGACCGATCTTGGACCTGCAAGTTTTCAACCGGGCTCGGCCGAAACTCCCGTTGAAAATGCTCACGCAGAAACAGATTCTGACTGGCGTCCGGCATCTAGATTGGTTCGCAGTGGTAGACCTGAGGGACGCGTACATTCATGTCTGAATACGGTTCGCGTTCGATGGCCAGGCGTATCAGTACAAAGTCCTCCCCTTCGGCCCGTCTCTGTCCCCTCGCGTCTTCACGGAAGTCGCAGAGGCAGCCCTTGCCCCGCTCCGAGGAGGCAGCCCTTGCCCCGCTCCGAGAAGCCGGCATCCGCATACTCAACTACCTCAACGACTGGCTCATCCTGGCACACTCGCGTGAGTTACTATGTGCTCACAGAGTCCAGGTGCTCAGGCACCTTAGCCGTTTAGGGCTTCAGGTCAACTAAGAAAAGAGCAAGCTCGCCCCGGTTCAGAGCATCTCTTTTCTCGGCATGGAGTTAGACTCAGTCTCAATGTCAGCACGCCTCATCAACGAGCGTGCTCAGTCGGTGCTGAAAATGCCTCGCGTCCTTCAAGCCAGGCACTATGGTCCCTTTAAAACTTTTCCAGAGGCTCCTGGGGCATATGACATCCTCCGCGGTGGTCGCGCCGCTGGGGTTGATGCATATGAGACCACTTCAGCACTGGCTTCAGACTTGAGTCCCGAGACGAACATGGTGCCACGGCACGCACTGTGTGATGATCACCACCGCCTGCCGCCAGACACTCAAACCCCGGACAGACCTCTGCCTTCTACGGGCAGGAGTACCCTTGCAGCAGGTGTCCCGACGCGTCCATCACTACCGACGCCTCCAGATCGGGGTGGGGCGCCATGTGCAACGGGCATGCAGCCACGGGCTGTTGGAAAAGGGCCCTGCTGCGCTGGCACGTCAGCTTCCTAGAGTTGCTGACTGTTTTCTTTGTCCTAAGGAAGTTCCACCCGTTAGTTCGGGACTAACATGTCCTGGTCAGGTCAGATAGCACCGCAGTGGTGGCGTACATAAATCGCAAGGCGGAGTACGCTGCCACCACATGTCACAACTCGCCCGTCGTCTCTTCCTTTGGAGCCAGCAGCGACTCAAGTCACTGCGTGCCACTCACATCCCCGGCAACCTCAATGTGATAGCGGACGCGCCTTCACGACAACGCTTGCCCAGTGGAGAGTGGAGGCTTCACCCCCAGTCAGTCCAGCTGATTTGGGAACGATTCGGCAAGGCCCAGGTAGACCTGTTTGCCTCCCAAGAAACCTCTCATTGCCCGCTCTGGTACGCCCGAACAGAGGCTCCCCTCGGGGCAGATTCGCTGGCACACAGCTGGCCCATGGGGCTGCGCAAGTACGCATTCCCCCCAGTGAGCCTTCTTGCACAGGTGCTGTGCAAGGTCAGGGAGGACGAGGAGCAAGTCACCTTATTTGCCCCCTACTGGCCCACTCGGACTTGGTTTTCGGATCTCACGCTTCTCGCGACAGCTCCTCCCTGGCGAATCCCCCTGAGGAAGGACCTTCTCTCTCAGGGACGGGGCACGCTCTGGCACCCGCACCCAGACCTCTGGAACCTCCACGTCTGGCCCTTGGACGGGATGCGGAGGAACTAGCCGGTCTCCCGGCGACCGTTGTGGACACAATCAACCAAGCCAGAGCCCCTTCTACCAGGCACCTTTATGCCCTAAAGTGGCGCCTGTTCACAAATTGGTGTTCTTCCCGAGCCGAAGACCCGCAGAGATGTGCGATTAGGTCAGTGCTTCTGTTCCTACAGGAAAGGTTGGATGGGAAGTTGTCCCCTTCCACCCTCATTGTGTATGTCGCCGCCATCGCGGCTCACCATGATGCTGTAGATGGTAAGTCTCTGGGTAAGCACGACTTAATAATCAGGTTCCTGAGAGGTGCCCGGAGGTTAAATCCCTCCCGGCCAGGCCTAGTTCCCTCCTGGGATCTCTCAGTGGTCCTTACGGGCCTTCAGAGACCTCCCTTCGAGCCGCTAGAATCAGTTGGACTCAGGGCCCTCTCTCTTAAGACTGCCCTGCTGATCGCGCTCGCCTCCATCAAGAGGGTCGGGGACCTGCAAGCGTTCTCTGTCAGCGACACTTGCCTGGAGTTCGGTCTGGCAAACACGTACGTGATCCTAAGACCATGACCGGGCTACGTGCCCAAGGTTCCTACCACGGATCAGGGTAGTGAACCTGCAAGCGCTGCCCCGGGAGGAGGCAGACCCAGCCCTTTCGTTGCTGTGTCCGGTACGTGCTTTGCGTACCTATTTGGACCGCACGCAGAGCTCTAGACGCTCTGAGCAGCTCTTTGTCTGCTTTGGGGGACAGCAGAAAGGGAATGCTGTCTCCAAACAGAGACTCGCCCACTGGGTTGTCGACGCCATTACCTTGGCTTATCACACCCAGGCCATGCCCCTCCCCTTGCGGGTTCCGAGCACACTCAACTAGAAGTGCTGCATCCTCGTGGGCACTGGCCAGGGGCACCTCCCTAGCAGACATCTGTAGAGCAGCAGGGTGGGCAACACCCAACACCTTTGCGAGATTTTTCAATCTCCGCGTTGAGTCGGTTTCGCCTCGTGATTTCTCAGGTCCGAGCCCGTAGAACTCTGTAACACACTGACGAACTGGCTGGGTGAATCACTTGCGCCTAGCGCCCTTTCCCTCAGCAAGGTAAAATAGTGCGTCTTCTTTCCCAGGGCGCCCCACTTCTCGGGCCCCTGGTTGATTCCTCCCCAGCCCTTTAGGTCCGCAGTTCAGCAGGAGGAACACGCCGACCAAGTCCACTACGGGTACTTAATCTGCCCTGTACTGGAATAGGTGCTCCACAGGTGTTAGGCCTCCTACGTGGACTCCCCCTGTGTGTATTTCCGCGGTACTGTCCCCTCACGAGCGGACTCCCATGTCTCCCTTAGGCAGTTCCAGCTGCCTCGGTCACCGTGCTGTAGCAACTCCCCCCTCTCCGAGGCTGGATCTACCACCGCGCCAAACTTCCCACATAGCCATGTGATGTGTTCACCACCTTTACCTCCCCTGCAGGGTAGGTGTGTTCTCCGCAGGGTCTTCTCCCCCTGAAAGAATAGGAAACTGGGTAAGACCCCCTTCCCTTAATGCGTGTAAGGGCCCCGGCCGTGATTGCTCTATGCGAGAAACATAGAGAGAAAAGAGGCCCAGCCAGGCTGGCCCGTTCCCAGGTTGGCAAGCATCACCTTGTTCCCCTCTCGAGGGTAACCAGAAGGGTCCTGAAGTTGGTCGCGTTTGCATGGAAGAACCCCTGCCCGCTTCTGTATCAGCAGCTCACGTACACGGCTCAGCGCATGGCATTATTAAAGTAGGACCCGTAGTGTCGCTTCTCCGACACAACGTGGAGAGAGCGACAGAAGGGGAACGTCTAGGTTACGTACGTAACCTCCGTTCCCCGATGGAGGGAACGAGACGTTGTGTCCTCCCCGCCATGACGCTGAACCGAGCCACTGTTGTGGCCGGACCATTTCCGGCTCCTCAGAAAAATCCTGAATGAACTCCCGTATTTGCCCCGCTTAAATACCCATATGTCCGGGGGCAGGGTATGCAAATACTGTCTGCCAACTTCTCATTGGCCTTTTTTCATAAGTCAGAGGCATATTTCGGCACTCGAGAGAGACCCCTAGTGTCGCTTCTCCGACACAACGTCTCGTTCCCTCCAACGGGGAACGGAGGTTACATAAGTAACCTAGACGTTTTGCATGACAGGCATCAATCAAATAATTGTGATTATGACAATTAATTGCCTGTTTTAGGTGTTTCATAAATATGACGATTAATTACCATACAAACTCACTAATTAATTAATACACATTTTTACAAGCTTGAGTCATATAATAAAATAAGGGTATGATTTCCTTTTCAGGCTTCAAAAACATATGAATGACAGTCAAATATAAAAGTATAAAATGTTAATTAAAATAATATCTTAATTATCAAAATATGCCTCTCAAGAGAGCTGCTCTTGTGACGTCCGCAGTGACAGTTACGTGAGCAAACAAGGTTTGTACATCAACCGTAACAAAATCAAATTGAAGTTCATGGCTTTTTAATACTTCTGTGTACAAATATGAAGGCTGCTTATTGGATCAATAGAGGTAAACGTCATATTATGCAACTACGTATCACTTTATGGAGAGTTTACGACTTACTAGTTAAGACTTGCCTTAAGAACAGGTGGATCAACCAAATTAAGCACTGACTTAGTTGAAAACTAACTAGTAGTAACAAAGCCTTGAACTTTATACCCCAACTTAAGACCTTACGCACAGCTATTTACTCAACCTCATGTCCTTCCAAACCTGTAAGACTTTTTCTGTGGAACACAAAAGATGACATTTAAAAAAAAAAATGTGTCCATATAATGAAAGTCGTTGGTGACCAAAACAAGCTATTTTGCTCACCGTTTACTTTCCTTATATGGAATACAAAATACATTTTTGGGGATTCTGCAAAAGAAAGTCACATGGATTTGGAAGGACATGAGGTTGAGTATATGATGACAGAATTTACATATTTGGGTCAACTTTTCTATTAATATAAAATGTTATAACTATCTGAAACACAGTAATTTTATAAGACTATTGTTATACTGCATGTTGCAAAAGTATCTTCATTAAAAATAAAAATAGATAGTATAATATTTTTTACTCTGTTAAAACAGCTCTTCAGTGAAGCCAGGCTGACAATGTCTCCTCATACAGCTTTTCCTCCTGTTGCAAACCAATTCCAGTTTTATCTAACATTCAGTGGGATGTTTATTGAAATCCAAACGGCAAACTTACCTTGTTTAACTTCAACAATATCCATGTGCTCCTTGTCAGAGCTGGACTGGGAAGAGAAATTGGCCCAAAAGTTGTTGTGGGGGAGAGTGTTCGCTAACGCGGCGGCTCGTTTTAGCTTATCGCGGCCGACACAGCGGCCCGCTCGGTTCTCCCGATGGCCAGTACACCCTGATCTGCCCCAAAGTACGTCGGTCCACCGGAAAAATGCCCGGTATGCCAGATTACCAGTCCTGCCCTGCTCCTCGTCTATTCCAAATGATCACTTTAAAAATGATCCCTGTGAGCTGGACCGTATTCAGGCGTGCACTGCAAAAAGTACAAATCACACACAGAGAATTAATACAAGCCCACATTATATATCATATGTAACCGGTGTTGATCTGCAATTAGATATTCAACTTGACCAAAAAAGCTAACTTGGTGAGTTATACTGTTATTCATTGTGGTTAGTTTCCTAAGTTAACGTTAGCTGCATAGCTAATATTCATTTATCCTAAGAAAATAACCACAATGCACATTCAACGTAAACAAAAGCTATAGCGGTTGTTAAGTCGTGACGTAACCACCTCCGATAATACTGTTTCCGGGTCCAAATGCCGGGTCCTCTCTACCTACTTACCGCTTTCGCCCGAGTTTTAACACGCCGCAGTGCTGTGTCCCGTGTTGTTTAAATAGATCGGAGTTAAAAAAAACAAGTGACATTCAACTGTCATTCTACCGCTTTCCCTGTGACGAGAAAGAAAAGAGAAAATGGCTGCAGTTGATAAGGTAAGTTACAAATCTTAAACGAATGAAGAAACTTTGGCGCCAGTGGGTGCTATCTCTTAATCCCTAACACCCACTGGCACTTAAGCGAAACCAGCCCTTTAAGAAAAGGGCTTATGTAGTCTATGGGTTTGTATATGTTGTTTGTTGCTATAAACCCAAATCTTGCATGATGTTTCGGTTGTCAGGCCTTGTTCTGCCGCCTAGTTAAGATAAAACTAAGTTAGCTAGCTAAGGAAGGCTAACTAGCTAACGTTAGCTTGGCAACAGACAAGTCGAAGCATGAAGATGTGTGTACATAGCAAGAAAAAACATTAGACCAGTTATAGTATGATAATCTGCTAAAGTTTCTCATTTGTCTGAGATATAAGATCAGACTCATGTCTATTAATGTACTACAACCTGAAACAAACAAACCCCCTTTTAGTGAATTACAGTATTATTATGTAATACAGTTATTAGGTATTATCAAAATTTCACCTGTAGTAAGTCAGTCAGGTCACTAGGAAAGTACTACAACCTTTGGAACATGAAAAAGTACTTTAGGTGAATTACAGTAATTGTTTCATAAACAAATTTGATTGTTGTATGAACAGCAAGCGAACTGCGAGTTATTGTCAGAATTTCACCTGAAATAAGTCTTTCTGGTCAATAGGAACATGGTACAACCTTTGAATAATAAAAACTCCCTTTGGTGAATGAATGTAATTTGATTCTAAAAAGAATAAAAAGTAATATTTAAAAAATTATTTTTTTTACAGACGTGAAAACTTCATCCCAAACTAGGGTTTGGTTGAGGGTTAGTTGCATGTAATTATGCATCATTTACTGTTATTACTATGGTAAGTACATGCAACAAATGTAACAGACACTGTAAAATAAAGTGTTACCTTTATAAGTTCTGTGTGTGTAGCATGAAGGGCCTACAAACTATAATAATACATATGTAATATTTGTGATGTAATATAGATGTGATATAATAATAAATATGTATAATAAATAAATTACCTGGCTTGTGTGAAATGTCACATTTTCATTTATTTGCAAGTTTTACAGTACTTACAACTGTGAGAGAATGTATGGTAGGAAACAATCTATAAAACATTTCCAGAGTGTCAATGTTCACAGCCCATGTAGGGTCTTTGAGCACTGGTAGAAGGACAAGGTCAAGAGGAGTCCACACAAGCAGGTGACAGCTGTTAGCTCCGGTCAGGTGCAGGTTTCCCTGGATCTGATGCCAGTAGTTGTGAGTTTGTTTTAGCATCAGGGAACCAACCACTTCATCGAACTCCATGAAAAAGTACCTACTCTCCGCTGCCTGCAGGATAGTCTTGGTTCTGGCTGACCACGGACACTTGACTTCAATCATGCAGTTTCCAAACACCGTCCCATCCGGAGATCCACCAAGCAGGCCGCTATCAGACAGGAACAGTCCCCTCTCTTGTATAGCAACACCAGTGCGCTCAGTGTATTCCTGCTTTGCCCTTGGCTCATGCAGGATTCCTTTTCTTGCGATATGCAAACCTGTTAAAAGAAACCAACCATGAGAAAGATCAATTTTGCTCAACAATTGGCATTACAGTTTCATGTAAAAACAATCTGACATTCTGCAGCGCACTTTCTAAATTCTGAGCAAATTTACAGCCTTTAGCAGACACTTTTATCCATATCAGCTTACAATAAGTACATTTATCGAAAGCAACTAACATTCTCTTAGTATTGAGGTGTAGGGTGTATTTATTAATAAGCTTTCTTACCATAATGCATTCTTAGCCTGGCCAACTGTTGCTTCCTCAATCTGCTGCTTCTCCTGATCATTAACAGCAAGCATTGACAGCACATATAGAGCCTTGTCCTCAGCTTGGACAAAACCTGGGCTGGTCACCAGCCCATCAAACATCTTGATTGGGAGAGTCTAGATTTAAAGTTATGCAAAAGTTGTGAAGTCAGTGAGGTGTCCACATACTTGTACATACACATGCCACATACATACACATAGTGTATACAAAATACATTTGAAATGAAAGCAATGGTTTACATACATACATATGTGTAGTTTACCAGATTTTTCATGAGCCTAAATTATGTAATGTTACTTTTTAACTATATTACACAGTTTGAAACCCGTGGTTCAAATTTCGAGAAATTTTTAAACATATAACATTGTACAAAATTATTGTGTTGGATGACAAAACCCTAGCCAAATTGTCATCGATTTAATGTAGTGTAGTTGTGATATTTCTGCTAATTTTAAGGGAACATGAAAGTACAAAAGTAAAAAAATCTTACCTGAGGCGTATCTGGACTCAAAATCCACCCCATCCCTGTAAAACGCCCAAGTTGCAACAGGGATGCCTGAACCCATTCTTTGTCCTCCTGGGTGACAGGTCTTTTGATGCCAGCTGAAATAATGGTATAAAACTGGTTATAATGATGAAATTAATCAAATGAGTAATGATATTTATCTCAATATAATAGCCTTTTATTATGATCATAATTTATTTATAGCACACAATCTAAGCTTTTAAAAAAATCACAGTGTACATCTCAGCCTCACTGTCTTGCAATTGGTCAATTTCAATATGGTGATAAAGCTTATGATCATGATTTTATAGCTGCACTACAACACACCGTGAGTGTATGTTAGAAGAGTTTCATAAATACGATTAATAGTATTAGCAATAGCTTTAAACCACATTACGTAGTTAAGAAAATAATTAAAACCCCGCAACATCAACAAACTTATTACAAACCTCGTGTTGTGGATGGTGTCATCTCAGACACTCTCTTGGATGCAATTTCGTCCCCCTTCGGAGTGTTGGCCTTCTTCCACACACATTCCACGTCGGTGCGGGACACATTTTTTTCTGCCCAAATCAACAAAGCTGCCATATGATGGCACTTGTCTCTGCCGATTGGGCACTCGCATGTGCTGTACCTGACTGCCTGACCCTCAACGTGCACCTGTATTGAAAACAGTTTAACCCTCACCCTAAACACTTTTCTAAAACACATTGCTGCCAGCGCTGTTTATCATAACAATACTTCTGTAGCTAGCCCAAAATGTGTTGGGGGGGAAGTGTTCGCCGCGGCGGCTCGTTTTAGCTTATCGCGGCCGACACTGCGGCCCGTTCGGTTCTCCCGATGGCCAGTACACCCTGATCGGCCCCAAAGTGCGTCGGTCCACCGGAAAAATGTCCGGTAGGCCAGATTACCTGTCCAGCTCTTCTCCTCGTCTATTCCAAATGATCACTTTATAAATGATGCCCGTGAGCTGGACCGTATTCAGGCCTGCACTGCAAAAAGTACAAATCACACACAGACAATTAATGAAAGCCCACATTAAAGTTATCATATGTAACCGGTGTTGATCTGCAATTAGATATTCAACTTGACCAAAAAAGCTAACTTGGTGAGTTATACTGTTATTCATTGTGGTTAGTTTCCTAAGTTAACGTTAGCTGCATAACTAATATTCATTTATCCTAAGAAAATAACCACAATGCACATTCAACGTAAACAAAAGCTACAAAACATAATTAGGTATTCAGAATAAAAACTTTAAAGCCTGTTAAAAATATGTTTGAAAATGTCTACTGATATCTTACCTCAAGTTTCTTAAACTTGTTTCTATTGAGGTAACACGTGCGCCGCTGAACGTAATGCTGCTGCAATAAAGAGTAACATAACACGCTCACACTTAGAATAAGCAGGGGGGAAAAAATGAAAGTCAAAATAAATAATGACAATTATTAGACATTGAATTAAAGGTGATGACGTCACCAGCCCCTCCCCCCCATGCTCTGAATTCACCCAAAATAGGCTCAATCTTTTGTGCCGGTAAGTTTTGTTTTTGCGAATGTCTTTTTTTAACAATACAGTTGAAGTAAGAAGGTAAGATCCAAATGGCAAACCAAATCACATAAATAGACGCATTCACTGAACTGTTACCGATCCACTGTTCGTTTCCAATTTGTAACGGACACAGCGGATCACAGGATGTGAGGAATGTAACACAAACTCCAAGGTAAGTGTTTTAACTTGTTACTGTATTTAGTTATGTGAATAACAATAGTAATATTAACATAGTCATAAATATAGGCACCATAATCTGTTTGCTTTAGCTCTGTGTTTGTGTGTGTGTGTGTTTATGTGTGTGTGTGTGTTTATGTGTGTGTGTGTGTGTTTATGTGTGTGTGTGTGTGTGTATGTGTGTGTGTGTGTGTGTGTGTGTGGTACAGGTAAAAAATTTGGAAGCATTAAGATTTTTAAATGTTTTTGAAAGAAGTCTCGTTGTAACCCGACACACACACAAACAAGTAGAGACAGTCACAATGTCGGTGAGATCTGCTTTTAATGAGTTTAAAAGCAGTGCAACAGTACAAAAAGGGGGCAAGTCAAGAGAACAATAACAAGTGGGAACGAAGACAGGGGAACAAGTTGGCAAGCTAAGAGGTGACGAGTAGGGGCAAAACTAGACGGGACTAGCAGGGGCAAAACTAGACGAGACTAGCGGGGCAAAGGTACGGGAAACTAAACATACAATAACCAACACTAAACAAACGAAAGGATAGTGAGTTATATGGGGCGAGTGCAGGTGTGAACAATGACAGGTGATTGGGACTGTGGCAGGTGTAACTAGTATGTGGGGATAGGAAGCGCGTGAGTGCAAGTGGTCATGTGAGTCAGAGGGGGGAGAGATCTTACGAGCAAGAGCTCGTAATAGCAAAACGAGCGTGTGAGCTCGCGAGGGAGGAAACAGAGCGTACGAGCTCAAGGGGGCGGAGCAAGGAAGCGGGAAGCGAGCACGCTCGCGGAGTGCATGTGTGCGTGCTCGTAGACGCGGAGATGGGGCAGAGGAGCGGGGTTCGTGACAGTACTCCCCCCTCTGAATAGGACGGCTCCTGACGGCCGCTTCGGCTGCTGAGGCGCTTGAGGGACAGAACGAGCGTGTGAGCTCGAGGGGACAGAACGAGCGTGTGAGCTCGTGGGGACAGAACGAGCGTGTGAGCTCGAGGGGACAGAACGAGCGTGTGAGCTCGCGGGGACAGAACGAGCGTGTGAGCTCGCGAAGGCAGAACGAGCGTGTGAGCTCGCGGGGGGCAGAACGAGCGTGTGAGCTCGCGGGGTGCAGAACGAGCGTGTGAGCTCGCGGGGTGCAGAACGAGCGTGTGAGCTCGCGGGGTGCAGAACGAGCATGTGAGCTCGAGGGATCAGAACGAGCGTGTGAGCTCGAGGGAGCAGAACGAGCGTGTGAGCTCGAGGGAATAGAAAACCCACAAAACACACAAACAATATGAGGGCAGTTCAAGGCAAGGTCAGGAGGAACATAGCGGACAGGCGGGTGGTCAGGAGATCTAGGGGGCAGCCATAGGGCAGAGACTGGGTCAGGAGGTCTGGAAGGCGACTGGAGGACAGGGACTGGGTCCGGGGGTCTGGAAGGTGACCACCGGACAGGAATAGGGTCCGGAGGCCAGGGAAGAGGCCACAGGACAGGTAGAGGGTCAGGAAGTCCGGGCTGAGCCGTGAAAGGCGGAGTCGTCAGAGGCGGCACCGTAGTTGGCTCTGGAGGTGGGGTCCTGGAAGGCTCCGGAGGTGGAGCCGACGGAGGCTTTAGGGGCGAAGGCCTGGAAGGCTCTGGAGGTGGAGCCGAAGGAGGCTTTAGGGGCGAAGGCCTGGAAGGCTCTGGAGGTGGAGCCGAAGGAGGCTTTAGGGGCGAAGGCCTGGAAGGCTCAGGAAGTGGAGCCCATGGAGGTGGCGCCGTAGGAGGCTCCAGAGGTGAAGCCCTGGAAGGCTCTGGAGGCAGAGCCGAGGGAGGTGACGCCGTGGGAGGTGGTGCCATAGAAGGCTCCAGGAGTGAAGCCCTGGTAGGCTCTGGAGGCAGAGCCGGGGGAGGTGGCGCCGTAGGAGGCTTGGGAGGCGGAGCCGCAGGAGGCTCGGGAGGCGAATCTCTAGAAGGCTCTGGAGTCTTAGGGAGCAGAGCCGTAGGAGGCTCGGGAGGCGGAGCCACAGGAGGCTCGGGAGGCGAATCTCTAGAAGGCTCTGGAGTCTTAGGGAGCAGAGCCATGAGATGCAGAGGAGCCCTGAGAGACTCGAGAGGCGAAGCCGTGAGAGGCTTGAGGGGTGGAGCCAGGAAAGACTCGAGAGGCGAAGCCGTAAGAGGCTTGAGGGGTGGAGCCATGAAAGACTCGAGGGATGGAGCCCTGAAAGACTTGAGAGGTGAAGCCGTGAGAGGCTTGAGGGGTGGAGCCATGAAAGACTCGAGGGATGGAGCCCTGAGAGACTCGAGGGGCAAAGCCGTGAGAGGCTTGAGGGGTGGAGCCATGAAAGACTCGAGAGGCGAAGCCGTGAGAGGCTTGAGGGGTGGAGCCATGAAAGACTCGAGGGATGGAGCCCTGAGAGACTCGAGGGGCGAAGCCGTGAGAGGCTTGAGGGGTGGAGCCATGAAAGACTCGAGAGGCGAAGCCGTGAGAGGCTTGAGGGGTGGAGCCATGAAAGACTCGAGGGATGGAGCCCTGAGAGACTCGAGGGGTAGAGCTCTGGGAGGCTCGTGAGGAGGAGCCCTAGGAGGCTCGTGAGGAGGAGTTCTCGGAGGCTCGAGCGGAGGAGCCCTGGGAGGCTCGAGAGGAGGAGCCCTGAGAGACTCGTGAGGCGGAGCCCGGGAGGGCTCTGAGGGGCGAGCAGAGGCTGACAGAGCCGTGGTAGACTCTGAGAGTGGAGCAGAGGCCGGCAGAGTCGTGGAAGACTCTGAGGGCGGAGCAGAGGTCTGCAGAGCCGTGGAAGACTCTGAGGGCGGAGCAGAACCCGGCAGAGCCGTGGAAGACTCTGAGGGCGGAGCAGAACCCGGCAGAGCCGTGGAAGACGCTGGGGGCGGAGCAGAACCCGGCAGAGCCGTGGAAGACTCTGGGGGCGGAGCAGAACCCGGCAGAGCCGTGGAAGACTCTGGGGGAACCTTGAGCACAAGACGAGACTGGGGAGAAGGGGCCCTCTTCCTTCTCTGACGTCTTCGGCCAACAGGGGATGTGGCCATAGGGACGGTCGAGGCTACAGGCGCTGGCTCTGGGGCGGTCGAGGCTACAGGCGCTGGCTCGCTGACCGTGGCAGACATGGGCGCTGGCTCGTTGGCCGTGGCGGGCATGGGCGCTGGCTCGTTGGCCGTGGTGGGCATGGGCGCTGGCTCGTTGGCCGTGGCGGGCATGGGCGCTGGCTCGTTGGCCGTGGCGGGCATGGGCGCTGGCTCGTTGGCCGTGGCGGGCATGGGCGCTGGCTCTCTGGCCGTGGCAGGCATGGGCGTTGACTCGCTGACCGTGCCAGGTTTCGAGACTGGGGCCGTTACAGGCTTCGGGGCTAGGGCCATGTAAGGCTTAAAAACGGGGGCCGTGTAAGGCTTCAAGATGGGGGCCGTGTAAGGCTTCAAGACGGGGGCCGTGTAAGGCTTCAAGACGGGGGCCGTGTAAGGCTTCGAGACGGGGGCCGTGGTAGGCTTCGAGACGGGGGCCGTGGTAGGCTTCGAGAGGGGGGTCTTGGTGTGGAGCGCTGGTTCAGTGTCTGCCTCCCCCACAGTGAACGAGGAACCAGAGTACAGTAGGGCGAGGTCAATAAACTGAACCAGGTTAAGGGGGCAGCGACCACCAGGCATTAATGATGAGGTTGGCTCATTCAGTCCACATTGAAAAATGTCTTTCAGAGCCACCTCATCAAAATTCACCTGGTCAGCCAGGGCACAAAAATCAAAAATAAAAACCTCCAAGGGTTGACTCCCCTGACGCAACCCCAAGAGTCGGGCCGCTGGCTCCATAATGTCAAGGGTGAGGTTATGCGTTACACAACCGCTGCCTTGCATAGAAAACCCTAGGTTAGCGCCCGAAGAGTGCACGGTGCTCAGAAATGCACTGGATGCATAAACGGGCTCGGGGGCAGACACAGGTGAAACAGGGTGACATAAATCAGACTGTGGCAGCGGGGGCATGGTCAAGCGCCCGTCCGGGAGAGAAAAGCGGTAAGGGCGCTCACACCTGAGCTAAATGATGACTAACACCTGTCTCTGATTGCAGTAACATGAGGAGAGCGGCATAAAAAGGGCAGGAGTGACGGAGCACAGGGAGGAAAAAGAAGCAAAGACTGTCTCTGCAGACACTTTAAAGAAAAGATTAAAAAAGACTTACCCTTTAAGTTGACGCTGGTTTCCTTGTCTTGTGTTACATTGGTGCAGAAACCCGGGACCATTTTTTTTTTCTTTATGATGGAACAAGGTCGCCCCATAGAGTCCTCCCAGCTGGCGGAAATCCTCCAGTCCCTCGCTAATCTCCATCAAGGCCACCAACAATCCCTGCTTGAGCTCCGACAGGATCAAGATCGGCGGTTCTTCGAGATCATGCGGGCTCAGGCAGAGGATCGACTCGCTATCCGGAGCCTCCTCAGCCAGGAGGCTGCGTCAGCCCCAGCCGCGACCCCGGACACCCACGCTACGCTGCCCCCGCCCATGTTACAGAAGATGGGGGTGGCAGATGATCCTGAGGCCTTCCTCGACCTGTTTGAGAGGACGGCTGAAATCTGGGGCTGGCCGCCCGAACAGTGGGCAGCCCGTCTAATTCCTCTCCTGTCCGGGGAAGCACAACTCGCGGCACAACAACTGCCGGCGACTAACCTCCTGGCTTACTCTGACCTAAAGAGGGCCATTCTGCAACGGGTTGGTCGGAGCCCGGAAGAGAATCGCCAGCTCTTCCGGAGCATGAAGCTGGAGAAGTCCGACCGCCCGTTTGCGTTTGTTCAACGGCTCCGGGACGCCTGTCAGCGGTGGCTGCTCGCGGGGGACCGCGACGTCGAGGGAGTCATCGATCAGGTGGTACTGGAGCAATTTGCGCAACGACTGCCCAGGAGAACGGCGGAATGGGTCCAGTGCCACCGCCCGGCGTCGCTGGAGGCAGCTGTCCAGCTCGCGGAGGACCACTTGGCGGCGATACCGAGGGCGGATGAGCCCTCCCCTCTCTCTCTCTCTCCCCTTCCCCTGTGTCTTCCCGGCCTCTCCCCTGCTCCCTCTCGCTCTGCTCTCTCCCCAGGGCCCGTTCCTGCCCCCGCAGGCGTGGAGGATACACCAGGCCAGCTTCCCGGCCGTGGGAGAACCCACCTAACCCTTCTCCGTCCTTCAGCCGCTCTCCTCCTCAGGTGGTAGCGCCCGCCAGCACGGGTGCGCCGCGTGGCGCCTGGGCCGGTCTGCTGGAAGTGCGGAGACCGGACCACTTCCGGGATCAGTGTCCGCTGATGGAGGTGGGGACGGTGGTGCGGGTCTCCGATGTCCCGCAGGCTGCCCCGGTCGGGCTGGAGCGTACCGGGTCCCGGTAAGGATCCAGGGGGTACATACCAAGCATTGATGGATACCGGCTGTAATCAGACCACCATCCACCAACGCTTGGTTCAACCCGGGCTTTGGGCACAGCTAAACGGGTGAGGGTGAGGTGTGTTCATGGGGATATTCACAAGTACCCCATGGTGACTTTAGCAATCAAATTCCGGGAGAAAAACATAGTGTGGAGGCAGCGGTTAGTTCCCGCCTCACCCATCCGCTAATCTTGGGTACTGATTGGTCGAATTTTAGAAATGTATTAGAGGGGTTTGTGCGGATGGGTCCTGCATGAAAGTGAAGAGGTGTGTGATGTGCGATGCTTTGGCAGGGGAAGCGGAGCTGGGCCGTCCTCGGCTGCTCCGAGTGACGAGGGAAGGGGCGAGGGGTCACCCCTCCTCTCAGGGAGTTCCCTGAGGGGACTTCCCCTTGGAGCAGTCACGGGATGAAACCCTTAAGCACGCCTTTGACCAAGTGAGAGTAATCGATGGTCAACAACTCCGCCGGTGTCGCCATTTCATATCCGTATTTTTCGCTTATTAAAGATCGGTTATATAGAGTGACACAGGACGCTCAAACAAAGGAGGAAGTGACACAATTGTTGATCCCACGGAGCCGCCGGGAAATGGTTTTCCAGGCGGCTCACTATAATCCTATGGCCGGTCACCTAGGGGAACGGAAAACACTTTTCCGTCTAATAGCCCATTTCTATTGGCCGGGCATTGGCGGCGACGTCCGCAGGTGGTGTGCGGCGTGCCGCGAATGTCAGCTGGTAAACCCACCGGCCACCCCAAAAGCGCCTTTGCACCCACTTCCGTTGATCGAGGTTCCCTTCGAGAGAATTGGAATGGACCTCGTCGGGCCATTAGAACGGACGTCACGCGGACATCGCTTTGTGTTAGTCCTGGTGGATTACGCAACGCGATATCCGGAAGCAGTGCCTCTGAGCAACATCTCAGCACGCAGTGTTGCCGGGCACTCTTCAAGATAATCTCCGGGTGGGGGTTCCGAAAGAAATCCTCACCGACCAAGGCACTACGTTTATGTCACGAACAATTCGCGAACTTTACGAATTATTGGGCGTTAAGTCGATTCGCACTAGCGTGTACCATCCGCAGACGGATGGGCTGGTGGAACGATTTAATAAAACACTCAAAAATATGATTCAGTAAATTCTTGCACGAAGACGCTAGGAATTGGGATAAGTGGCTGGACCCCCTGTTATTCAGCAGTACGAGAGGTCCCGCAAGCCTCCACGGGATTTTCCCCATTTGAGCTGCTGTACGGACGACGCCCACGCTGGGTCCTCGACGTCATCCGTGAAACTTGGGAGGAGGGACCTTCTAGTGCCAAAAATGAAATTCAATACGTTCTTGATCTTCGAGCAAAACTCCACACACTGGGGCAATTAACACAGGAGAATTTGCTCCAGGCTCAAGAACGCCAATGCCGGCTGTATGACAGGGGTGCTCAGCTACGGGAATTTGCACCGGGAGATAAAGTGCTTGTATTACTCCCAACATCGAGCTCTAAATTACTCGCCAAGTGGCAAGGACCCTTTGAGGTCACACGACGAGTAGGGGACCTCGATTATGAAGTTAAACGTACCGATAGAGGGGGCGCGGGTCAAATATATCACCTCAACCTCCTGAAATTATGGAGGGAAGAGGCGGCCTCTGTGACGTTGGCAACGGTAGTTCCGGAGAGGGCGGAGCTCGGACCGGAGGTAAACAAAGCCTGCGATCCTAACACCCCGGTTCCTTGTGGAGACCACCTCTCACCACGCCAACTCGCAGAGGTTTCCGAACTACAAAAGGAGTTTGCAGACGTGTTCTCTCCTCTACCGGGCCGTACAGACATCATACAACACCACATCGAGACCGATCCGGGCGCGGTGGTGCGTTGCCGCCCTTATCGCTTGCCCGAGCATAAAAAGAAAATAGTTCGGGAAGAATTGGACACGATGCTGGACATGGGAGTAATAGAAGAATCTCACAGCGATTGGTCCAGCCCGGTCGTCCTTGTTCCCAAGAGCGACGGGTCTGTACGTTTCTGTGTGGATTATAGAAAAGTCAATGCGGTGTCTAAATTTGACGCGTACCCAATGCCCCGTGTTGATGAACTGCTCGATCGGTTAGGTTCTGCTCGGTTTTATTCGACCTTGGATCTAACGAAGGGTTATTGGCAGATCCCTTGACACCAATATCCCGTGAAAAAACGGCCTTCACCACGCCGTTCGGATTACACCAATTCGTGACGCTTCCTTTCGGTTTGTTCGGGGCACCAGCCACGTTTCAGCGCCTCATGGATAGGATCCTCAGACCGCATACTGCTTACGCCGCTGCTTATCTAGATGATATCATCATTTATAGCAATGATTGGCAGCGGCACTTGCAACATCTGAGGGCCGTCCTGAGATCGCTACGGCGGGCGAGGCTCACGGCAAACCCGAAAAAGTGCGCGGTTGGGCGTGTGGAGGTACGGTATCTGGGGTTCCACTTGGGTCATGGCCAGGTGTGACCCCAAATTGACAAGACCGCGGCGATTGCGACTTGCCCTAGACCCAAGACCAAAAAGGAGGTGAGGCAGTTCCTGGGGCTGGCTGGCTATTACAGACGGTTTGTACCTAATTATTCGGATGTCACCAGCCCGCTGACTGACCTTACTAAAAAGGGGCTCCAGATCCGGTCCAGTGGTCAGAGCAGTGTCAACAGGCGTTTACAGAGATTAAAGCTGCACTTTGTGGGGGCCGCTTTTGCATGCACCTGACTTCTCTCTCCCTTTTGTTTTGCAGACGGACGCTTCAGACAGAGGGTTGGGCGCGTGCTCTCGCGAGTTGGTGGAGGGAGAGGAACGCCGGTGCTGTACATTAGCCGGAAGCTCTCCTTGAGGGAGACTAAGTACAGCACCGTAGAGAAGGAGTGTTTGGCCATCAAGTGGGTGGTCCTCACCCTCCGATACTACCTGCTGGGGCGGGCCTTCACCCTCTGCTCGGATCACGCCCACTGCAGTGGCTCCACCGCGATGAAGGATACTGAACACCGGATCACCCGTTGGTATCTGGCCCTCCAGCCTTTTAAGTTCAAGGTGGTCCACAGACCGGGGTGCAGATGGCTGCCGCTGACTTCCTCTCCAGAAATGGGGAGTGGTAGGCAGGTCGGATGACGCCTCGGCCTGAGTCGGGCGGTGGGGGTATGTGGCAGCGGGGCGTGGTCAAGCGCCCGTCCGGGAGAGAAAAGCGGTAAGGGCGCTCACACCTGAGCTAAATGATGACTAACACCTGTCTCTGATTGCAGTAACATGAGGAGAGCGGCATAAAAAGGGCAGGAGCGACGGAGCACAGGGAGGAAAAAGAAGCAAAGACTGTCTCTGCAGACCCTTTAAAGAAAAGATTAAAAAAGACTTACCCTTTAAGTTGACGCTGGTTTCCTTGTCTTGTGTTACACAGACATTGTGCATACCTGCTGCCCCCGGGCCGTGAGCGCGTGGTCCTCTCTCCACACTGTAGCTCCGCGCGCCGAATGAGATGTGCTTCTCCGCTCTAGAGAGCTGCGCGAATCCTTAGCGTGAAACATTGTGACTGTTTGCGGTGAGGTTGGTTATTCTGTAACCCGACACACACACACACACACACAAGTAGAGACAGTCACAATGTCGGTAAGAACTGCTTTTAATGAGTTTAAAAGCAGTGCAACAGTACAAAAAGGGGGCAAGTCAAGAGAACAATAACAAGTGGGAACGAAGACAGGGGAACAAGTTGGCAAGCTAAGAGGTGACGAGTAGGGGCAAAACTAGACGGGACTAGCAGGGGCAAAACTAGACGGGACTAGCAGGGGCAAAACTAGACGGGACTAGCAGGGGCAAAACTAGACGAGACTAGCGGGGCAAAGGTACGGGAAACTAAACATACAATAACCAACACAAAACAAATGAAAGGATAGTGAGTTATATGGGGCGAGTGCAGGTGTGAACAATGACAGGTGATTGGGACTGTGGCAGGTGTAACTAGTATGTGGGGATAGGAAGCGCGTGAGTGCAAGTGGTCATGTGAGTCAGAGGGGGGAGAGATCTTACGAGCGAGAGCTCGTAATAGCAAAACGAGCGTGTGAGCTCGCGAGGGAGGAAACAGAGCGTACGAGCTCAAGGGGGCGGAGCGAGGAAGCGGGAAGCGAGCACGCTCGCAGAGTGCATGTGTGCGTGCTCGTGGACGCGGAGATGGGGCAGAGGAGTGGGGTTCGTGACACTCGTAATCTCACCAGGGCTGTATTTATTTGATAAAAAAATATAGTAAAAACATTAATATTGTGAAACAATACACATTAAAATAGCTATTTTCTGTTTTAATATAATTTAAAATGTAATTTTACAGTATATCTGTGATGTCAAAGCTGAATTTTCAGCATCATTACTCCAGTCTTCAATGGTTTGTTTGTTTTTCTTTTTGTTTTGTCTTTCCTATTTGTAGTCATATGCTCTATTTTATACTATGTGTTGGAATGACAATTGTCATGTTCATTTTTTGTAATTTGACTGGCATAATAAAATAAAAATCCTTCAGAAATCATCGTAAAATGTTGATTTTGTGCTCAACTATTATCAATTATTATTGGTGCTCAATTATTAAGAATGGTTCTTATTTTTTTATCAATGTTTAAAACATTTTTGCATGCTTAATATTTTTGTGGAAACTGTGAAACATTTTAGTGTGGATTCTTTGATGAATAGAAATGTAAAAAGAACAGCATTTATTTGAAATAGAAATCTTTTTAACCATATAAATGTATTTTACTGTCTCTTTTGATCAATTGAATGTGTCCTTGTTGAATAAAAGTATTTATATATATACTGTATATATAATTTTATATAAAGCAGCACAACTGTTTTCAACTGATAATAATAATAAATTTTTTTGAGCAGCATATTATAATGATTTCTGAAGGATCGTGTGACACTGAAGACTGGAGTAATGATCAGCTCAGCTCAGATCACAGGAATAAATGACAGTTTACTATATATTCAGATAGAAAACAAGTTTTACATTGGAATAATATTTCACACTATTACTGTTTTACTGAATCAAATAAATGCAGCCTTGGTGAGCAGAAGAGACTTCTTTCAGAAACATAAAAAAATCTTAATGTTTTCAAACTTTTGACTAGTACTAATATATATTAAATATTTGTGTGTGTATATGTGAAAACTCATGACTCAATGAATTAAGAAGCCAAAATGATTTTACTTTTGAAATGTAATTACTGTGTAGTATCGAACATCCATTAACACAAATAATGTACCACACAGAATAAGACTTGAGAAGCCTGACTTCCAGAAAAGCAGATACTACTTCTCCAAACAGGAGTAGGAAAACAAGGGTGTATGGCATATAACAAAAATACTTGTATTTGTGAAATTACATTTAAACAATGTAATCAGTCTTTTGTGTATAATACAGCATGTGGGCATATTTTGTGTTTTTCTGATGTTACTGTCACTCCACTTCTCAGGTCGTCATACATCTCCCTGACACATGGAGACCTCCTGCAGTAGGCCACATAATGTCCAAGAGCGTTCTGGGTTAAGCCTCTTTTGAAAGCAATGATTGTCCTTAAAGCAAATCTCTGTCCTTGGAGCATCAGATTGGAGGGAAATTCACACAAAGGAAATTCTGTGGAGTTACTTCCCAGGTCAGAGTCAATCCACAGAATTATCCCAGACTGTAACTGTGAGAAACTTTCCCTGCACAGAGCCCTTTTCCTGAGGTATCTGTCTTGAATGCAGAGGGACACAGTGACAGACTTTCTATTGGCCTGAGGAAGGGGGACTCCAGAAGGGTAAGGCTTTCTTCCACTGCGGCCTGAAGATGAGCCATGCCAGAAGCCTGCAGTACAGCAACAGAAGTACAAACAAATGGAACTTCCCGGGTGACTTGTGTGCTGAGACCACAATACTGTGAGGAGCACTGTTTTGGGAAGGAAACACATGCACGTTTTTCAACAGATCCACTTTCAGTCTTTTCCCCCTCGCAGATGGATCTGCATGGAGCCATTCAGGACAAGGAGAGAGGTATGAATTCCTCTTCCTCTTTATGGGTGGAACCGCTAGGCCTCTCCAGTTTTTAACAGCGTCTTCATATGTTGGATGGATGTTTGTGACATTTCAGATTTCCTAGAACAGGAAGCATCCATTTCTGGTTTTCCATCTACACTGCAAGTTGTGGTGGGTAGTGGATTGGCTCCTGTGATGATCACTGTTGCAACAGCTGCATCCTCTTCACCTTTTTGTTTTGCAGAACAAATTTGCATGTTGCAATGAATCCATCCACCCGAATAGGCAAGTTTTCATGCTTTGAAAACCAATTCTGGCTTTCAGGTATTTCTTGCACCTTTCTGATATGAGGGGGGCTCCAGAACTGTCATTGCCCTCTGCTTCGGTGAGAGCCACAACAGTAATACTGCGTAGTAGCTCTTTTGCATCGTCCATGGAATGTGACATGAGAAGCTGTGCCATTGACCTCACAAAGAAATCTTTAATGCCATGTGTTTTTTTTCTTCAAGCAGTCCCACTGGCAGATCAAACAAGATGGCACTTTTGCTGACTGTTTACCGAGTAAGATACCACAACACTCATTGATGTAGGTATTCAGATCAGGATGAGGAGTAAAAGCCTTCACCAGAGCTCCAAGCAAAGCCAGAGAAAAGTCACTCACAACCTCTTTTGGAGTTGGTCCACCTGCACGTATTCATTCTGTCAGCCAATGTGTTATTGCATTAATATTGTGTCTCTCTGACAGCATTTGCACCTCTGGGACACTTGAGCTCTCATCCCCTGCCAGAATGCCCTGATATAAGAATATATGGCCAGACTTGCCATTTGGTCTCTGTAGTTTCCTCACTACTGAGCCAGTTGCATCAAAACTCACAGTGGGGTTAGTAGATGTCTTTGAGAAGGACTTGTACATATACATTTGTGTTTGACTCCAAAACTTGTGACAGAAAAACTTGTCCAGTACAATGTCTTTAATGTGACCACTGTGCGGTGCACTATATTTTAACATCTGCAGTGACACAATGGGATCCTTGTTGCCTAATTCTAAATCATTTCTCTCTTGCTTTGCTTTGTGCAGGGTGGCCAAATTAGGCAGATGACTTGGCTCAGGATCTCCAAAATCCATCAGCTTTGTTTCCTCTGATGCCCTCCATACATGGGGTTCCATTCTACCCTCACACAGTTCATTGGCCTATCTGCACTCGCAGTTACCAGAGTAAGCATGCTTGGAAAAGCCAGTGTACAGGGAGTCATCAGTGTTTTTAAATAAACACTTGAACACCGTTGGGATGTTCATTTCAGGCTCTCTGTCACATTTTCTGTGAATGTGGCCACGACACTCCTTACAGTTGCCTCTGATTTCTATGTATTTCTCTGTGGCTGATGGATAGACCTTGGCTCTTTTAAAGGCAAATGTGCAGGGGCATTTCTCTTCTTGCAATATGTGATTATTTATCACATGTGTCCATATGCCAGGCTTCAAAATTGTGTATTCCCTTTTTGGTGTTTTAGAGAACTTGTTGTATTTAACCATTTCACGCATGAATTCAATCCATTTCTGAAATGGAACTTCAAGATCAAACGTCCAGCAATCTTTTGGTCTGGGTGAAAGGGACCCTGGCTCAAAATCAGTGTCATCACTACTGCCATTTGTTTCATGATTACATTCACGAGTAAACCCTAAAGCAGTGCAGATGTTGTGTCTATTTAATTTAACAAAAGTGTATAGAAACTTTGCAGTGATCTTGTTTTCTAGCTGCTTACTAAGCTCTGTCCAGATGCTGTGATTAGGAGTAGCTATGTTGCCATTTTGGACTTATGGCCTCTTTTGATGAACACAGGACTGTGAAAATGGAATCTCTATCAACTTCTGGTTTCTCTGCCATAAGCAAAACATAATTACCCACTTAAATAATCCTGACACAAATTTCATTGTAACACAGTTAAAGGATGGGCAAGGAGGAGGCGAGAACCGGCTTGTCAATATAAACTATATTTAATGAAAACTTAAACCAAAAGCACAAACATAAACACACACATGACGGACATGCCCGTAATTCTCTCTCTCTCTAACCATCGTCACCGGCCGCCTTTATCCCTCGCGTGCCTCATCAGGCCGATTGGGGACCGGGCGCACGATATTCCGACCCGGGCCGGCCCCGCCCCCCTCCGCTCCACACTCCTCCCGGCGTTATCTCAGGCCGGGGTGCCACCGGCATGACGTACACCCCCCATCCCTGGGGCAATAAACATTGACAATCTTAGCTCTCTTGAATGTTGTACCATTATTCTTAAAGTGAACAAATACTATTGTAACTGGCAATGTTAAAACATTGTACTTACATTGGCTAGAAATTTAATTTAGTAACTACTTTTGTAGTTTGATTTATATGGAATTATCTCTACTAACTCTAGTTTCCTTCGCATCTTAAACAGAAGTGTCACTTGACCCTATATTGGTGGCAGTGAAGTGTAGCAGATGATACTCCATGTAAATAAATAAGTTTAATCAGGAAACACCAGTGAATGAAGTAAAGATAATGGTTTATTGAACAAATGATGTGATGATTAGTCTTGACAGAAATTCTTCGGCAATTCGACTGTAAAAGTGTGTTCACATCGAGGAGATTTGCGCTTTTGTTCTCGTGCCCAGAGCTGAGCGAAAGTGAGTGACAGAAAAAGAGTCAGACAGACACCAGATGAATATTGAGCTGCTGCTGTCTGAACACCAATACATTTTTAATTGATAAGGAGTTGTTGTTGTATTAAAACATCTTCATCCAACATTTTGGCAAGAGATTGAAATGACAAACAAAATGACTACACACAAAACAAGATAGACCAATTTTAGAAATATATAATATAGTAGCCTAATATTTAGTAATCAGAATGACCTAGACCGCTACTACTACTAACCTACATTAAGTGATCTATTGTATTCTGTCAGTATTGTATTCAATAAATATCAGCATTTATAATTCGCCTGTAATTCAATGTCTAATAATTAAAAATCCGAAGCAGCACAAACGAAACTTTTACCGGCACAAACCAGCACAAACGAAGCACAAACAAACGAGACTATTTGGGGTAAATTTGGAGCATGTGGGGGGCTGGTGACGTCATCGCCTATAATTCAATGTCTAATATTTAAAAAACTGAAGCGGCACAAACGAAATTTTTACTGGCACAAATCAGCACAAACAAACGAGACTATTTGGGGTGAAATTGGAGCATGTGTGGGGCCTGAGTGACCTCAGAATGACCTATAAATATTATTTTAATATCTAAAAAACCAAAGCAGCACAAACGAAAATTGTTACAGCACAAACGAAGCACAAATGATTGAGACTATTTTGCCGAAGTTTTGCGTTGGGTGGGGGGCCAACTTCACGCAGGTCTCACACAAACTCTAAACACCATCAGAATAACACATATGAGATTTAAATAATGCAGTAAACTTAAATAGATACCAAATAATCAATGTGCAAAAACAAACAAATCACATGCTCGTACATAACTAGGGTCTTTACTGACCCTAAACACTTTTGGTTCTTAAGCCATTATAATTGTAACCGAACATTCGCGTGGAGTTCGCCTAGATACTTAAAAATAAGAAAATAACAAACGACTGCAGCCAGAGTTTTAATCCGAGCTTCTTTCTTTATTAGCTTTCACACCAGTAGTGGAACAAACCTGACATAAGCACAACAGAACAACCAACACCTGTGCGCATGCCCACTCACAATTTACGGCAAGCCCGGAGGGGATAATGAACTGCACACACACATATACACCATACAGTGTATAGGCACTCAATGTTACAACAATTAAAGTCTGTAACATAATGTTTAGTTTGTTGGTGTGTTACACTATTTAAAAGAGAGATTAAGGAATACTAAAGAGGTGTGAGCACAACTCCAAATAATGGACGGTGAAATTATTTTAAGGGTTAAATCAGCTCAATGATGTATGTTAATTAATGTTATTGATTATTAATGTCATTCTCATGACAACGCTTCTTTTGAGGACGTCAAATCGACTCATAAAATAAATCCTGTTTTTTTTTAATTATTATTCTAAAAATAAAAAATAAAAAAATGGTAGAGTTATAGATTACCTATAATCATAAATAGCTTTATGTATAAAAAAAACGAGTATGATGTCGTAATTTAGCGTTTGTGCTGCATCACACTTCAATATGCTGCACCTGTGTGCTCACAGAAGTCCGGCCCCCACCTCCTCTAGCAGCCGCTCATCGTCTAATAGCGTGTGAGTGAATCGTAATGAGGCGCTCTGATTGGCTCTTCCACATGCCAGTTTATTTAGTGCCGCTTTTTCCCGCCATCGCCCCCCTTAAGGTGCGTACACACTGCCAGCGACTTTATCGCTGCAGGTCGCCAGTGGCTGGCGGTGAAGTCGCTAGTGGGTGTTCCCACTACTGGTTGCCTAGTAACGTTTATAAATGACATTCACGGATGTCATTCCATTGCTGTTGACGGCGAATCTCTTTTCTTGCCACTAAAAACAAACATTTTGGAGGGAAAAGACTAAATATAAATGGAATCAGTACATAAAATGCTTTATATCAAAGATGAATGAGAAACCAGGTGTGCTGTTTGCCATAGCGGCGGTTTATCTGCGGCGAAAATGCAAATGCCGTTCTGTCTGGGTCCATAAAATCCCCGCGATCTCAGATACACCTTTCCACGCAGTATTTTTCTTAAAAATGTCCTTGTACGAGGGAAGAGACATATCATAGAGCACTGGAAAATTTCTAACAGCAAGAATTAGCCTTTCATCCATCTTTCCGTTACTGCAGGAGCTGAGAGAGAGAGAGAGAAGGATCACGTGAGCTCTCCCGTCGTCTCTCCTATTGGCTGTCGCTTCCGTTAGTCGCTCCAAAGTTGAACTTTTCTCAACTTTGTCGCGTCGCTGGACACGCCCACATCTAGCGCCAATGGTCGCGCGTTTAGTTATGTGTTTAGTTGAGTATAACCTCTATTTACATGAGTAACTAGTTTGTTAGTTTGCATGCGTTTAGTTCAGTATAACCTCTATTTACATGAGTAACTAGTTTATGTTAGTTTGCATGTGTTTAGTTGAGTATAACCTCTATTTACATGAGTAACTAGTTTAGATTAGTTTGCATGTGTTTAGTTGTGTATAACCTCTATTAACTAGTTTAGGTTAGTTTGTTTGTGTTTAGTTGTGTATAACCTCTATTTACATGAGTAACTAGTTTATGTTAGTTTGCATGTGTTTAGTTGAGTATAACCTCTATTTACATGAGTAACTAGTTTAGATTAGTTTGCATGTGTTTAGTTGAGTATAACCTCTATTTACATGAGTAACTAGTTTAGATTAGTTTGCATGTGTTTAGTTGAGTATAACCTCTATTTACATGAGTAACTAGTTTAGATTAGTTTGCATGTGTTTAGTTGAGTATAACCTCTATTTACATGAGTAACTAGTTTAGATTAGTTTGCATGTGTTTAGTTGAGTATAACCTCTATTTACATGAGTAACTAGTTTAGATTAGTTTGTATGTGTTTAGTTGAGTATAACCTCTATTTACATGAGTAACTAGTTTATGTTAGTTTGCATGTGTTTAGTTGAGTATAACCTCTATTTACATGAGTAACTAGTTTAGATTAGTTTGCATGTGTTTAGTTGAGTATAACCTCTATTTACACGAGTTTAACTAGTTTGGGTTAGTTTGTGTTTAGTTGAGTATAACCTCTATTTACATGAGTAACTAGTTTATGTTAGTTTGCATGTGTTTAGTTGAGTATAACCTCTATTTACATGAGTAACTAGTTTATGTTCGTTTGCATGTGTTTAGTTGAGTATAACCTCTATTTACATGAGTAACTAGTTTATGTTAGTTTGCATGTGTTTAGTTGAGTATAACCTCTATTAACTAGTTTAGGTTAGTTTGTTTGTGTTTAGTTGTGTGTAACCTCTATTTACATGAGTAACTAGTTTATGTTAGTTTGCATGTGTTTAGTTGAGTATAACCTCTATTAACTAGTTTAGGTTAGTTTGTTTGTGTTTAGTTGTGTATAACCTCTATTAACTAGTTTATGTTAGTTTGTTTGTGTTTAGTTGTGTATAACCTCTATTAACTAGTTTAGGTTAGTTTATATGTGTTTAGTTGTGTATAACCTCTATTAACTAGTTTAGGTTAGTTTGTTTGTGTTTAGTTGTGTATAACCTCTATTAACTAGTTTAGGTTAGTTTGCATGTGTTTAGATGAGTATAACCTCTATTTACATGAGTAACTAGTTTGGGTTAGTTTGTATGTGTTTAGTTGTGTATAACCTCTATTAACTAGTTTAGGTTAGTTTGTTTGTGTTTAGTTGTGTATAACCTCTATTTACATGAGTAACTAGTTTATGTTAGTTTGCATGTGTTTAGTTGAGTATAACCTCTATTTACATGAGTAACTAGTTTAGGTTAGTTTACAAGTGTTTAGATAAGTATAACCTCTATTTACACCAGTTTAACTAGTTTAGGTTAGTTTGTATGTGTTTAGTTGAGTATAACCTCTATTTACATGAGTAACTAGTTTAGGTTAGTTTACATGTGTTTAGATAAGTATAACCTCTATTTACATGAGTAACTAGTTTATGTTAGTTTGCATGTGTTTAGATGAGTATAACCTCTATTTACATGAGTAACTAGTTTGGGTTAGTTTGTATGTGTTTAGTTGTGTATAACCTCTATTAACTAGTTTAGGTTAGTTTGTTTGTGTTTAGTTGTGTATAACCTCTATTTACATGAGTAACTAGTTTATGTTAGTTTGCATGTGTTTAGTTGAGTATAACCTCTATTTACATGAGTAACTAGTTTAGGTTAGTTTACAAGTGTTTAGATAAGTATAACCTCTATTTACACCAGTTTAACTAGTTTAGGTTAGTTTGTATGTGTTTAGTTGAGTATAACCTCTATTTACATGAGTAACTAGTTTAGGTTAGTTTACATGTGTTTAGATAAGTATAACCTCTATTTACACCAGTTTAACTAGTTTGTTAGTTTGTATGTGTTTAGTTGAGTATAACCTCTATTTACATGAGTAACTAGTTTAGATTAGTTTGCATGTGTTTAGTTGAGTATAACCTCTATTTACACGAGTTTAACTAGTTTGGGTTAGTTTGTGTTTAGTTGAGTATAACCTCTATTTACATGAGTAACTAGTTTATGTTAGTTTGCATGTGTTTAGTTGAGTATAACCTCTATTAACTAGTTTAGGTTAGTTTGTTTGTGTTTAGTTGTGTATAACCTCTATTAACTAGTTTATGTTAGTTTGTTTGTGTTTAGTTGTGTATAACCTCTATTAACTAGTTTAGGTTAGTTTATATGTGTTTAGTTGTGTATAACCTCTATTAACTAGTTTGGGTTAGTTTGTATGTGTTTAGTTGTGTATAACCTCTATTAACTAGTTTAGGTTAGTTTGTTTGTGTTTAGTTGTGTATAACCTCTATTTACATGAGTAACTAGTTTATGTTAGTTTGCATGTGTTTAGTTGAGTATAACCTCTATTTACATGAGTAACTAGTTTAGGTTAGTTTACATGTGTTTAGATAAGTATAACCTCTATTTACACCAGTTTAACTAGTTTAGGTTAGTTTGTATGTGTTTAGTTGAGTATAACCTCTATTTACATGAGTAACTAGTTTAGGTTAGTTTACATGTGTTTAGATAAGTATAACCTCTATTTACACCAGTTTAACTAGTTTGTTAGTTTGTATGTGTTTAGTTGAGTATAACCTCTATTTACATGAGTAACTAGTTTGGGTTAGTTTGTTTGTATTTAGATGTGTATAACCTCTATTTACATGAGTAACTAGTTTGGGTTAGTTTATATGGGTTTAGTTGAGTGTAACCTCTATTTACATGAGTAACTAATTTAGGTCAGTTTGAGATGCACCGATCGACCGGCCAGAGACCGGAATCAGCCGATTTTCCGCATTATCGGTCCGGACCGGTGACCGGCTGGTCAGTCTCACGTTTTCCGATTCCGAGCCAGTCCGTTTTTTCCTAGCGGCGCAGGCAATAAAGTCACAGCCACGCTCCAAGCTACATGTAATCATGTCATTGGCGTGGAAGTTCTTCACTGTGAGTGAAGACACAAAGTTCGCAATTTCTAAAACTTGTAAGGCTAAAGTAAACCGTGGGGGAACCAACACAAAAACGTTCGGAACAACAAATTGAATTAGACACATAAAACACCAACACCCAGCTGAACATGCCCAGTTTGAAGAAGCTAAAAAAGGGAATGCGGCTAAAGCTAGCCAGAGCTCAGAGTCAGCCAAAGGTCAGCAGCCTCTGCTATCATTCCTTGGGATGAGCAGTGAAAAGACCAAAGGAATTACAAGGAAAATTCTGGAATCTGGAATTCACTCCATCGTTGAGGACAGAGGCTTCAGAAATCGGATTAATTTCCTCATCCCAAAATACACAATTCCGATTAGGCTGTACTTTTCCGAAGTCGTGTTGCCCGAGTTGTTTAATCTTGTGTCATGTTACACATGCAGTCTGTTACAAGTTGATCCCGAAGCAGCTATCAGTTTTACAACTGATATTTGGACATCTAACATAAGCTTAAATGTCAATGTTGAGCCTGACTGCTCACTGGGTGGACAAAGATTTCCAGCGACAACAACTACTTCTGCACTGCCAACCTAGCAGCTTGTAACGGTGGCGGCCCCTGTACTAAATTTAAAATGTCAAAAATTCGGGTGCCAGACAGGTTTAGGCCTGTCAAAATTGATACCTTGCCCCAGATAGCTCTAAAAGCCACCAATTACATGAAATAAAACAATAACAAAATACTGTAACAAAGCAGAACTGTATTTAAATAACAAATAAAACAGTAAACAAAAAGGCAAGGAGTCAAAGACTCAAACAAAATACCAGCAATAATCAAATACATAAAACCCAACAGAACACATAAATACAACCCCACAATAATTATTAAAGTGTGTGTGTGTGGGCATATGTGGTTTATGAGACCAATTTTCAGGTTTACACACCAGCATTACGAGGCCATTCGGTTTATGAGACCACTTTTGATGGTCTCGTAATTCGGGGAATTTAAATTGTTATAATTATTGAATAATAATAATTTAAAGCATTATTAATATATGTATGATTACTACATTACTGGTTTTATTAATTAATATTGCTATTTGAATGTGATAAACATCCCCACGCTTTTTATGACCTTTACAAATATGGACCTTTTAAACCATGATATGTATGTGTGAACTTTGAACAGTGCCTCTGTAGGTGGGAATTGGTATTGGAAGGTACACACACTCGCGCCAAATTACACACATTTCCCCGCCATAGCATACAATTGGCAGTAAACGTCGGCTGCGATTTTACGGATGTTTCGAGAAGATTCGCCGCGTTTGGAGAAGTGTGGATATTAACATCGGAGCTGCAACAGTCCTTCAGCATCATGGAATTTACCGAAAACTGAAAAGTAAGCCCTTTTATATTTTGTACATTTAATGAAAACTGTGTCTGATAGCCTCAGTGGAATTTAAATATTTTTACGACTTATTTAATTGTTCATTATTCAGTTAAGATTACTCGTAACTAATGAAATACTATCATGAGTGTCCATGCCGTGAGTTAGCTTCTAACTACACCTGCTTGTACACGCTTGTTCATTTATACAGTCAGGTCCATAAATATTGGGACATCGACACAATTCTAATCTTTTTGGCTCTATACACCACCACAATGGATTTGAAATGAAACGAACAAGATGTGCTTTAACTGCAGACGTTCAGCTTTAATTTGAGGGTATTTACATCCAAATCAGGTGAACGGTGTAGGAATTACAACAGTTTGTATATGTGCCTCCCACTTTTAAGGGACCAAAAGTAATGGGACAATTGGCTGCTCAGCTGTTCCATGGCCATGTGTGTGTTATTCCCTCATTATCCCATTTACAAGGAGCAGATAAAAGGTCCAGAGTTCATTTCAAGTGTGCTATTTGCATTTGGAATCTGTTGCTGTCGACTCTCAATATGAGATCCAAAGAGCTGTCACTATCAGAGAAGCAAGCCATCATTAGGCTGAAAAATCAAAACAAACCTATCAGAGAGATAGCAAAAACATTAGGTGTGGCCAAATCAACTGTTTGGAACATTCTTAAAAAGAAAGAATGCACCGGTGAGCTCAGCAACACCAAAAGACCCGGAAGACCACGGAAAACAACTGTGGTGGATGACCGAAGGATTCTTTCCCTGGTGAAGAAAACACCCTTCACAACAGTTGGCCAGATCAAGAACACTCTCCAGGAGGTGTATGTGTGTCAAAGTCAACAATCAAGAGAAGACTTCACCAGAGTAAATACAGAGGGTTCACCACAAGATGTAAACCATTGGTGAGCCTCAAAAACAGGAAGGCCAGATTAGAGTTTGCCAAACAACATCTAAAAAAGCCTTCACAGTTCTGGAACAACATCCTATGGACAGATGAGACAAAGATCAACTTGTACCAGAGTCATAGGTGTCATTTACACTGGGGATGCTGGGGACATGTCCCCACCACTTTTTGAAATGGCTGATTTTGTCCCCACCACTTTTTGAAAGCATTTGGTTCAAATGTTCTGAAAAACCAAGCGAACCAAGAAATGTTAAAGGTGTATTTGCACAAAAGAAAACATGTGTTGTGGCAAAAAATTATTATCACTGCATAAGGGACACTCTGACTCAAACAGTCTTTTAAAATAAATGTATTCTTGCAAGAAGACCCAGTCATTACACAGCAACCCGTCTGTGTAATGAGAGAGTGTTTTTTGTCAGGCAGGGCTGCCTTTCTTATACATTTCTCCCCCCCGAGGTCAACTGGCAGAAGCAGATCTTCCTCCCCCTTCTCTCCCTTGGATACAGGGACTAGGCTACAAGGCCTGATTGACTATTAACCAGCCCAAACGTACCCCCCTGTACTACATGACCTCTGACCTGAAGAGGGCAGAGGTCCCCACTCAGCCTGGACCGAGGTGTCTCTGTTCTGCTTTTCAGTCGTAAATACTGTCCCTTGTTCAAACATAAATTTCCAATGTCTTCTCCCTTTCCAGATCAGAAGACCAGGTGGCATTCCTTTGCAATGACTGAGTCCTGACCAATAAGCATCAAAATTTCTACAACAATTCCCGCTTTTTATCATTCAGATTACTCAATCACAATAATAAACAATAAGACAAATTTTAAGTCATATCATCACACTTACACTCTTCATCTCTGATTTTCGCATAAATGATCACTCTCTTAAACATTTGTGGAAATAACATTTGGAAAAAATAAGAGCTTAGGCTGTTTTTTTTGGGGGATAGTCCCTTAAGTATTAGCAAGCAAGTAAAGACTTTATCTGAAGCCGGGCTAAATGAGTAAACACCGTTACTGCACGTCTGACATAAAATCAGACCCTCAGTCACCTCGGTATTTAACAATAAATAGTGTACAGATTAAGTAGGAAAGACACAAATTTAAAATTTTTAGTTATATCAGCAGGCTATAAAAATACAAATAATATAAAGTATAATAAAATCCTTCATTTCAAACCCTCTCCTTGTACGCCATCTCGTAACACGGATGACAGCTGCTTATAACCCTCTTTACATATCAAAACATTCTCAAGGAGGGAAGATGCTCCATTTTAACACATTTCACAGTAGCTCTCACTACTTGTATCATCATATTTGTTTTCGTCATCCTCTGGATATACTGTCATTTTTACCATTTGAACAGACACCCCTGCTTTAACCAGTCTCTGTACTGAGCTGGAAACACGTTATGATGCATGGTAAACATAACAATATTAACAGTCTTACCACCGCAATTGGTAACACAGTTTGAATCAGCCAATACCCCCATCCTCCCCAGAGATTCATAAACCAAGTAACCCATGTACTTTCAATATGTTCTGGCTCCTGTACGGCTTTTCTCATGTGTTCAATTACATTCGTGATGTTGTCACTGTAATCTGGAATATTGAAACAACAAGACATTCCCAACATTTTGCAAACTCCCCCTTTCTCTGCAGTTAACATATCAAGAACCAACCTGTTTTGAATGACCGCATCTCTTAACTGTTTCATTTCATCATTTATCATTGTCATAGCATTTTCTGTGCTATTAGCTATTGCTAATATGGTCCATGCTAGCCCATTTATCTTATTAATTGTTACTGTTGTACCCACCCCTAAGAACAATGACCACCCCGCATTTGCTGCATAGTGCTTTGGTAAAACCCCAGGTAAAATTTCAACATTTATTTTTTTATTTCCCTTCCCACCCCAGGTGCCCTGTTTGGCAAATACACAGATGTACCCTACATTCATCAAAGCTTGATAACAACACCCTGACTATTTCTTTGGCATCCGATGAAATGCCCTGTTGCCACACACCCACACTGCTGCACGTGAATTTTCATGTGGCTTGCTGAATGGGCATGTGAAGTTGACTTCTTTGTCATTGTTGACTGCTGTGCAGTTGTCCGCTGATCTGTCCTTCACGTTGATTCTGACCCTGCAGTCAGACATCCTGCTTTAATTCTTTTCAGTCCGTACATTTCACGATGATTACTGCTTGTGACCACACGATGGGGTTCACTCTGCACACAGGCAGTGTTATCCGCTGTGGTTGGCCTTGCTCTTCCACTGATAGAGTTACTAGGTGTTAAGACTTGACTTTGGCGTTTATTGACATTCACTCGGAACAATCTCTTCCTGTTGCTGATTCTCCTGCGATGGTTGGCATGAACCCCCACGTAGCTCTCTCTGCGACCTTCACTGGCGTGTGAGTCGTTAGTAGCACTTGGAATGGTGCCAGCCAACTTTTGGCCTTCCAGCTCTTTCTCCTCCGGTCACGAATCACAACAAAATTGCCAGGCCTGATCTTATGCAGCTTTTCACCTGAACACAAACATTGGACAACAGAGAAGACATTTCTTTGCAATAATTCAACATGTCATTCTCACACAGATCTGTTGATGGCAGCCCTTGTCTACCCCTTTCTATTCCCATGAATGGTGGTCTACCAAAGAGTATTTCAAAAAAATTTCAGCAAACCACAATTCTTTCATTTGCACAACCATCCCCTCTTTTGATACATGGTCTAACCCATGTATAAACTTTCCAAAATGAGGAAAGAAGTGTTTGGGTAAACAAAGCATGCCATCACAGCTCATCCACACATTCTCCTTAAAGCTACAGCCAGCTGCCTTCCACTTGTTTTTCTCCTTGCCTGTGGAAAAAGTTTGCATGCTCTGTAAACAAGAACAAATGTTGAGGTTATTGTCAGATATCAAAGCACACGTAGTCTCTTTTGTCTCCATCGCTGCCGCGGCCTTCGCTGCCGCGTCTGCTCGTGCGTTTCCTGTTGATACTGAACTGTTATTGTTAGTTTGCGCTGCGCATTTGCAAATCGTGACCTTGTCTGGTAAAAGAATGGCCTCCAAAAGCTCAGACACACGAGACGAATTTAATATTGGTTGACCATCTGACTTCAGAAATTTTCTGTGCTTCCATAAAGCACCAAAATCTTGTGTTACCCCAAAGGCATAACGCAAATCTGTGTATTTTGTCACACATTTGTCTGCCATAAGTTTACATGCTTCTGTTAAAGCAACCAGTTCAGCTTCCTGAGCTGAATAATTTGATGGCAGTTTGCCAGATGTCACGACTTCAAATTCAGTGGTTATCGCGTAACCAACCTTTATTCTTTCCTGTTTGTGGATCTTTGGAAGCTGACCCATCCACAAAGAGGATATTGTCACAATTGTCTAATGGTATGTCTAATAGATCTGGAAGCGGTGTGCACACCTGTTTAAGCGCTGACAGACAACAGTGAGGTCCCTCGCCATCCTCCTCTGTGGTGAGAAGTGTGGCAGGGATTCACAGTTGTGCATCTTTTAACAGTTATGTTTGGCATGTCCAATAAAATTGTGTGGTACCTCAGCCATCAGGCTGTAGATAAATGTGACGTTCTCTGCTCTTGCAAAATCATGGAAACTGCGTGTGGAACCCTCAAAGTTAAATCAGAATACCCCACGAATTCCCTTGATCAGTTCAGCAGCCGCCACAGCCCTCAAACAGTGTGGTAAACCTGCTGCTACTGCGTCAAGTTTGGTTGAGAAATATGCCACAGGTCGCAGTCTGTCTCCATGAGTCTGCAAAAGAACAGAAGTCATAAACCCATTTCTCATCTGTCATCTGAACAAACGGTTTGTTTACATCCGGCAGACCCAAAGTGGGAGCCAGAGCCATTTGCTCTTTCATGTTAGCAAATACCTCTTCAGCTTCGCTTGCCCAAACATGCTTGTCACATGACCTCAACCCTTTCCCTGTCATCAGGGCTCGCAAAGGCTGTTCAAGAATGGCATAATTAGGAATAAATGTACGACAATAAGCACACATGCCTAAAAATGACAATAACAGTTTTTTCGTAATTGGTTTTGGCACATCTTTTATGGCCTGTACACGTTTGTCACAGATGGATTTACTGTTTGGTCTGATGACATGTCCCAGAAACTTTATTTCCTGTTTCACAAACTGCAATTTCAAAAGACTGACTTTGTGTCCCTGCTGTTCTAAGTGCTTCAAGAGAGACACATAGTCCATCACACACGTAGCTTCATCACATGCACAGATCAACAAATCATCCACATATTGCAACAAAGCCGTTCCAGCTGTCAGTGTTAGGGGTTCAAGGCTTCTTAGAAGCGCTTCATTATAGATCGTTGGCGATTCAGTGTACCCCTGGCACAACAGTGTGAACGTATAACCCTTATTGTCAAAATCAAACGCAAACCAAAACTGACTCTTCTGGTCCACTGGGACGCTAAAAAAAGCATTAGCCAAATCCCCCACAGTAAAATACATTGCATTTTGCGGAATTTGTGACAAAATTGTGTAAGGGTTTGATACACGTGCCGCCCTAGCAATGACAGCTGAATTTACGGACTGAAGATCTTGCACAAATTGCCACTCAGTTGATGAATTCTTATCTCTTATTTTCTTCACAGGGAAGATTGGAGTGCGAACTGAAGAATCATGACATGGTATAATTATGCCTTCTCTCAACAAGGAGTCAAAAACTGGCATAATACCCTGCAATGCCTCCCGTTTTAGGGGGTTTTGCGCTTGACAGGGTCTGTAATCAGATTTTGGGGTGATTACAACTGGTTCACAGCCTTTTACTAGGCCCATGTCATACTTGTGCTTTGCCCACAACCTAGGAGGTACTTCTGTCAGAGCAGGGTGAATGTCTATGACAGAGGTAGCTCCCCTCCCATTTTTCTCCACCGCACTATTCACAATAGCAGTTACAGTTCTCTGTACTTCAATCTCAAAATCACATTTTGATATAAATGCTCTTACACTTTTGCTGTGTTTCACTCCTATACTAATCTGTTGCTTTTATGCATTCTCACAAAGGGGGCCCAAATCTGCTCACAGCTGCTCTTTGGCCTTGATCACTGATTAGGGTGCCTCAGTGTTCCCTGCTATCAAAATAGAACTGCATTTGTTTTTCTGTCAGGCAAGCTGAGAGCACACACACACTTTTTTCCCCAGAAAATCTTATCAAATTTCACAGTCTCATTTTCTACCCTGTTAAACCACCCCTACTCATATTGAGGTTCACGTTCAATTACGACATGTGACGTGCAATGCAATTGGTCAGGCGTCATATTTTCTATGTTAAATGACATTGTTCGATCTTTTGCCAATTTCAAGATCATTTTTGCACAATCATCATTTTTCACACACCATTCATAAGCCCACTGCGGTTCAAATTTAGAACAACATATTTGTGGTTCTTCCTCAATGCTAATTCCAAAGGAAGTAAGGGTCAAATTTAATTCACACATTAAATCTCTGGCCATTAGAGGTACCGGACAAGCTGGTGAACACAAAAACGCATGTTTAAATGTTCTTCCCTTCTCCTTTGACTCATACTCTAAGGGCACTGTGAATTTTTTTTCAGAAATCAAATGGCCCTAGGCGAAAGTGCTCTTTATGCACTGAACCTGTCAATTTTGGGACACATGGCAAGTCACATGATCGTATAGTAAAATTTCTAGCCCCAGAATCTACCAAATAATCTACTAATGTCCCATCAACTAACATTTGATATCTCTGCATTTGTAAAAACCCTGAACTTTTGTACATTCTCAAACATTCATCCGAAACATTATCACATAAAACTTCATCAGTCACACTGAAAGATTTGCAAGCATTGTCTTCATTGCAGAGAGCAGTATGTAATGTGTATGTGTGTATGTTGTGTGTGTGTGTGTGTGTGTGTAAAAATATGTTCACTTCCCTGTCCTGTAGCAACTGTTCAGCCTGTTTCCGGCCCCCACCTTCGCTACTCTCTGCTCTGCTTCAGTCTGCTTTTTTCTTCCCCGGATAGTCTGTAGCCCAATGTCCCTTTTGCTTACACAGCCTGCATCTCGTACATTCTCTAAACTCATGGTCGTCAGTCTTACACACGCCGCAACTCCACCTTCGCTGGTTTCTGTAGCCTTTCTTCTTTCTGTCGGCCCACTTCTGCTGTGGTTTCGATGTACTGACATTAGATGCCAGCTGAAGATCTCTCTCTCCCTTCGCCTTGACTTTGTCTTTCTTTGTCAGCAGCTGTTGCTCTGCGTGTACAGCGTGTGCCAGGGTGGAGGTCAATCGCCCACTCCATTCAATGTAACTTGCTTTCACTGCTTGTGCAATCTCAGGTCTCAGGGAAAAAAGTTCATTCAGGTCTCCTTCACTGTCAGAGAGGGGAGAAGCTGCTTGTGGTGCTTGTCTTCTGGGCGGAGAGCAGTCGAGGTCAGGGTTCAGTTTCAGGGCTTTCGGCTCTGCCACGGGATAGTGATGTTTGTATGCCGGCGGCACCGGCACAATTGTCGTTGCATGTGGGAAAACGCACACATACTTTTCATTAGTCGGTCCTGGTGATGCTGACACACAAACAGATCTTTCACACATCTTATTTTTACATTCCACATTTTCAACCCTACATGCTAATTCTTTCTGCATTTGCTTTTGTTCTCTTCTATCTGCTTCCTTAAAGCAACAGCCCACTGTCTGTTCACATTCTTTGCACACATGTTGAACGCAGCCACAACAACCTTTTTGTGCCCCGCTGCCCTGTTCCACTGATTCTCCTATAGTTTTTTCCCTCATTTGACAGAAAACCAGTGTATCAAATTCGGCAAGCTTGCTTGGAGATTTCCCCATACTGGCTGTTTCTGTTTCTCTGTGGGTTACTGTTCGACGCACGTCTTATCATCTGTCGGACGTCTCCAACAGATCTGATTTTTAACCCAAGATCAGCTAAGGGTGCACTCCCTAGTGCTTTGTTAATTACAATTTGCTCAAAATCTTCGATTTCAGCTAACCTAATTAAACAATTTCTGCGAGAACTCAGTCTCCGTTAGAAAACCTCTTGACCTATCAGGTCTCGGTCTTTGTTCGAGAACCTCAAAAAACAGTCTCAGCCAATATGGTTCACTCACTTTTATACCAAAAGAAAATAATTTAGTCGTCCCTTACCAGCGATATTTGGGTTGCCACGGGTTCGTTTTCATTTGATTCCAGTGGAGTTTCTCCTGGCCCTGGTGCGGTCGGCCCCTCTCTCTTAAAACTTACGAGGTAGTGCTAGAACTTCTCAGTCCAGGTGGCCAAACACCGTCCGCACTCAGGTCCAGAAGGCACTTCCAAGGAATCCCACTATTCTGACACCAAATTGTTGTGGCAAAAAATTACCAACCAACCATTATCACTGCATAAGAGACACTCTGACTCAAACAGTCTTTTAAAATAAATGTATTCTTGCAAGAAGACCCAGTCATTACACAGCAACCCGTCTGTGTAATGAGAGAGTGTTTTTTGTCAGGCAGGGCTGCCTTTCTTATACATTTCTCCCCCCCGAGGTCAACTGGCAGAAGCAGATCTTCCTCCCCCTTCTCTCCCTTGGATACAGGGACTAGGCTACAAGGCCTGATTGACTATTAACCAGCCCAAACGTACCCCCCTGTACTACATGACCTCTGACCTGAAGAGGGCAGAGGTCCCCACTCAGCCTGGACCGAGGTGTCTCTGTTCTGCTTTTCAGTCGTAAATACTGTCCCTTGTTCAAACATAAATTTCCAATGTCTTCTCCCTTTCCAGATCAGAAGACCAGGTGGCATTCCTGTGCAATGACTGAGTCCTGACCACTAAGCATCAAAATTTCTACAACACATGCAATGCAGTTTAGATACAGAAAGAAACAATATGCATTGTCCAAAAAAAAGTAACTTAAACTATTATTGATTCTAAAATGACCCAAAAACATGCATGCGCCGATCAGTTACTTTAACAAATTCTTGACACAGTTTCTTCTTGTCCAAGTTATCCATTCTCTCTCTGTGAACATGACAAACAGCCACACTGTTGAGTCGGGTTTGTGACATTGAAGAGCGCAGCCAGGTCTTCAGGCGTCTCAAGGCACTGAAGCTTCTCTCTGCTTCAGCAGATGAGGCAGGAACAACGAGCAACAAACACAGAAGTGCCTCAACTTGGGGACCTCGGGAACCATGTTCCTCGTGATTTCTGACACTTCTGAGCATGTTTTGTACGTGTAATTGGCAGTGAACATGGCCAGCTGCACCTTTAGGGACTGGGACTGCAGCTCTGGAAACAGGTCAACCACGTCATCAACTTAACTAGAGAGTAGGACTTTCTCCAGCTTGACCAGGTGCTGTAGCCCTTCCTGTTCAAACCGCTTTGTCAGTTGTGTTGTTACAATGTCAAGAACTTGGAAGAACTGTACACGGTAGTACTCCTGATCTGTGGATGGAACGTAGGGCTCAGCTGGGCCAGCATGTCGTCTCTGTGGCTTTCGTAAATGTGGCATCTTTATTGGTTCGATGTCCAAAGATCTGTTGTGTTGGGTGTAGACTGTGATGAATGCTTCTTCTGTTCGTTGGCTCTGAAGGTGTTTTTTTCACACAGTCAACTGCACTTAACATGCCTTCAACTGTTTTCCCTCTCCCCTGCAGTGAAGTGTTCAGGCCCTCTAACCCCATCATCACCTCTTTTGCCAAGGACCGTGGTGCCCTTTTGGAACCGCTCATGAAGGCCATTAGCTCTAGAAGCTGTGTCGGATGTGCTGGACGAAGCCATCTCTTCCAATGCAGCCAAGACTGCCTCATTGACCAAGGATGGCGTCAATGGCTGGGGTGCGCACTGTCCATCGTGTTGGGCACCAAAAGGTTTGAGTGTGATGTAGGAACCACTTGTGGACTTTGCAACAGACTTGAAAATGGTCTTAAATTTGCCTGATTGTCCAAACAAGCACCCCAACTCATGGGTCCACTGCAATGCATCCCTCGCAATCGGTATGGTTGAGCAAGCTGCTTGCATGACCAGGTTGACGCAGTGAGGCCCACAGTGAAAATAAACAGCAAGTGGCTGTTCTTTTCTGATGTGAGCCTGTACTCCTGACAGATGTCCTGACATATTGGCTGCTCCATCATAGGTCTGGCCACGGAGTCCTGAAAGGGGTAGGTTCAGGCCGAGTAGCACATCAGAGACAATCTTAGAAATTTGCTCACCTGTGGTGGAAGAAGTTTCGTGGAGGCCAATGAATTACTCTCGTGGTTTCAAGTCGGAATCAACGTAGCGGAGACAGATGGACTCCTGCTCTGTGCCACTTACGTCCTGTGTTCCATCAATTATTACTGAATATTGGACCACTGGTAAAGCCAGGATTTCCTCTGCAATGTTGCGAATGATGGTATTGCTCATTAGACTTAGCATTTCATTTTGAACGACAGGTCTGGTGTAGCTGTGGTTCCGTTTCAACCAGTGTCCAAGTGCAGGATCATCCTCTGCCTTAAGAAGGAGAAGGTAGTGGAAGTTCCCCTCTTCATTTCCATGCCCTCTTAAAGCTAGGCCTTGTTGGGCCAAGTACTTGACAGAGCTTAATATTTTTAGTAAGCTTGACCTGGCCTCCTCTTGTGCAGTTACCAAAACACTGGATAGTTGTACATTTATTGATTTTTGGCTCATAAATGTGCGTAGTCACTGCAGTGTTGTGTGTTTTGCTGCTTGAGTTTCGCTCAAAACCCTCCACAGCCCGTTTCCAATTCCTACAGCCTGTCAAAATAAATGTTGGCTCTGTATTTTTGGCTAGTGCAAATGTTTGCTTTGAAAAGGCTTTGGTGCAATAAAAGCACAACTCCTTTCAGTCTAGGACCAAGGGAAATCCTTGAACCAGTTCTTCTGAAATCGAAGCGTCTTGTTGGCCAACTTCTGCACCTCAATGAACTTGGGATGAGGGTGATGTGGTTCAGTCAAAGGGTAATTTTGCTCTGCCACAGATTCTACTTGTTCCTCATCTACAGTGCCTTCATGCTCTGATTCCTCATCCTCATTGTTTGGATTTGGCCCTGTCTCCCTGAAATCAGCCCTAGCACCAACCACTGCCTGCTGCAGATCCTATTGAAATAAATGTAATTGTACAATAAATATGAATGTCTTGTTTACAAAGTGCATCTAACACATTAAAAGTACATGTTATAACACAGCTGAAATAACTTTTTCTGAAGTAGCCTATTTAAATCTCACCTCTAAACTCTCTGGCTCTTTCTCCTGCTCTCCATCAGCACTTACAGTGGAAACTGTCTGCTGCTGAAGCTGGTGTGAAATTATGACATTTTAACCCACAACCAAATAAGACACCATAAACTAAGCAACAGTCTACAATGTCTGCAGCATCTTAACATTTTTTTAAATTGTCAAATACTTTTAAAGTGTAAGATCCACTTTTTAAATTGATACAATAAAATCTTAATATTACTTTTTCTGAAGTATGTTAATCTCACCTCTAAACTCTCTGGCTTTTTCTCCAGCTCTCCATCAGCTCCTGTAGTTGCAACTGGCTGCTGCTGATTCTAATGCAAAATTATGAAAAAATGTTAACCCGAGACCTAATCCTTACAGTAGGCTACACTATCAACTACGGCTAAGCAACAGTCTACAACATGTGCAGGAAAACTGTTATTGTTCATTAGATAATAGAGGTAATCAGCAGGCCTACTGTTAAATCATAATGTAACGTTGATTAGATGGACTGATTAACTAGTTAGCTAGCTAGCTAGAATAGCTAGTTTTGCAAACATATTAAGATAAGTGCCTCTTATTGCTGGATTTTACAGTAGGCCTCCATAATAAGATCATTACTTACAGTACAGTGCTGTTTGCTAAAATAATTTCTAATGTCTCCTCCCTTCTTCCTCTTGGACATTGTGCAGTTTGGGTTGCTGTAAATTAGGCTACTGCAGGTTAAATGTTTAGCTGGCTAAGTTACTGCATTTTTCTACAATTGATTATCCTGTGCAGTGTTGCCATATTTGCACTGTGATTGATTTAGTTAATTGTAGCCGATTAAGTAATTTTCAGATCAATAAAAAAATGTGGCTGCGTTTATGTGTGTGTGTGCGTGCGCGCGTGCGAGAGAGAGAGAGGGCCTGCGTGCCATCTTAAAGTTTTAAAATAGTTTGGATTTTGGTGTGGGTTTTTTTGAGACTGCACTGCATTCTCTGTGGGTTGCAAATTCCAAATTTTATCTGGTGTTATTTGATGCAGATATGTTGGGTTGTATGCTTATAGTGTGTTTTCTTTTACATATGTAATGAATTTCATTGTAATCATTGACTTAACGCGCTGCTGTTTTCTTCAGTATGGTGCTTTGGCACTGTTCGGTTGAGCTGGTGTTGCAGGGGTGGATGTGATGACTGTTACAGGTGCAGTCGACATTGTTGAGCGTTTTATGCTGAGTATTTTTGTGTTGTTGACCTGGCCTATGCTATGCCCATTTTTGATGCGCCGTTATTTAATATTTTTCCCGTCCTGCCGTAATTTTGTTTTCATCTGATCTTTTGTCCCCACCACTTTTCAACACAAACTGACGCCCGTGACCAGAGTGATGGGAAGAGAAGAGTATGGAGAAGGAAAGGAACTGCTCATGATCCAAAGCATACCACCTCATCAGTGAAGCATGGTGGTGGTAGTGTCATGGCGTGGGCATGTATGGCTGCCAAATGGAACTGGTTCTCTTGTGTTTATTGATGATGTGACTGCTGACAAAAGCAGCAGAATGAATTCTGAAGTGTTTCTGGCAATATTATCTGCTCATATTCAGCCAAATGCTTCAGAACTCATTGGACGGCGCTTCACAGTACAGATGGATAATGACCCGAAGCATACTGCAAAAGCAACCAAAGAGTTTAAGGGAAAGAAGTGGAATGTTATGCAATGGCCAAGTCAATCACCTGACCTGAATCCGATTGAGCATGCATTTCACTTGCTGAAGACAAAACTGAAGGGAAAATGCCCCAAGAACAAGCAGGAACTGAAGACAGTTGCAGTAGAGGCCTGGCAGAGCATCACCAGGGATGAAACGCAGCGTCTGGTGATGTCTATGCGTTCCAGACTTCAGGCTGTAATTGACTGCAAAGGATTTGCAACCAAGTATTAAAAAGTGAAAGTTTGATTTATGATTGTTAATCTGCCCCATTACTTTTGGTCCCTAAAAAAGTGGGAGGCACATATACCAACTGTTGTAATTCCTACACCGGTCAGCTGATTTGGATGTAAATACCCTCAAATTAAAGCTGAAAGTCTGCAGTTAAAGCACATCTTGTTCGTTTCATTTCAAATCCATTGTGGTGGTGTATAGAGCCAAAAAGATTAGAATTGTGTCGATGTCCCAATATTTATGGACCTGACTAAGTTTATCATAAACGTGTCAACAAGCATACTGTCTGCTGTCGGAGTTGGTTATGGAGCCAAAAGGGAGTCACCCCTCGCTGCAGCCTGTAGCACGATGACGTAGCTGGATGGTCCAATACGTACTGGATGGTGGTGTGTTTTGGCGACGTCATAGACGCATGCGCAGTATCAATCTCTGGGTTATAATCGGCATGCGTTGGTCATAAGTGACATGTATGCTTAATATTGTATTGAGATAATGTTCTAACCTGTGAAGTAATACTACTGATAAATAGTAATAAGTAATTATTGATGAATAATTATTTACATAAAGATGATCCTAGTTTCTCTCTACATACAAGCAAAATAGTTAATTTTACAACATTTTAAATCACATGATTTTAAACCTAAATTTGATGGATTAATAGCATGTTGACACCACAAGTATATTTTTTATTTCAGTGTCTGCAGGACATGTACATTAAAAAAACAATATTATACAAACTGATTACAGCAGTCAGATTAAGCGCTTGTCACTAAAGTGACCATTTATATTTATAAATAGTAGTCCTTTGGGCTATAGTGACCTTTAAAGTCTTTGGTCGAGTAAAAGGCATGAAGGATTCGATTCCTTTCCTTCCATCTCCAACATAGCCTAGCGGGAAGTCTTTAAATACAGTAAGTCCCCACAACAAAGGCAACTGGTCAGCTTATATGGCACTCGATACATCTTGTAGTCACTGGAGAATGCACTCCAGTTGACAACACCTATTGTAAGAAAGAGATTTAAAGTAATAAAAAGGTTCTGAGCAAAGCTTAAAATGCATTTGCAGTTTAAACTTAATGTGTAGAACTGTCTACTGGTAAAAATATAAAAATAATAAAATGAAATAACCTACTGTCAAGCCAGGAAAAATGAGCCTTTTTTCTGAATGATGCCTCACAAACAACATCATGGAAAAGCCAGCACATCAGAGACAGTCTGAAGAAAGCCACATCTCCATCTTCTTTGACCACATTCATGAGGATATGTCTCAGGGTCTCAGCTGGCATCTGCCAAAATGTTGTTTAATGTTATTCAATATAAAATACTAGTCAAATAATCGTCGTCGTCGGCAACCGTCCGTCTCGGGAGACGATGGTGTAGCTCGGTACGTCTATCTGCACCGCCGGGAATGGCTGTACAGACCAATTCTAGAGTGGCAGTCCTTGCCGCACTGGGCGCAGGAGAAGGGGGATGGCTGGTCAGGCTGCTGTTGCCGCTGCTTCCACCTAGCTCTCTTTGCCACGGCAGTGTCGTTTCGTGCCGCTTCTGCTTTGATTGTTACCTGCCGGACTGCTTGTCGCCAAGCGGAGCGATCATCAGCCAGTCTCTCCCATGCGCTGGGGGCAATGCCGCATTGCTTCAAGTCCTTTTTGCAGACGTCTTTGAAGCGCAATTTGGGGCGCCCTGTGGGTCTGGTGCCTTCAGCCAGCTCGCCGTAGAGGAGGTCTTTGGGGATGCGGCCTGCGTCCATCCTCCTGACATGCCCAAGCCACCGCAGCCGTCTTTCGCTGAGCGTTGCATACAAACTGCTGGCTCGTTCCAGCACCTCGGTGTTGGGGATCTTGTCCTGCCACTTGATATGCAGTATGCGACGCAGGCACTGCATGTGGAAGCTGTTGAGTTTCTTCTCGTGCCTTACGTAGGTGGTCCATGACTCGCTGCCATAAAGGAGCGTACTGAGCACGCAGGCTTGGTACACGCGCAGTCTGGTCGTCTCAGTGAGGCTAGAGTTGTTCCACACTCGCTGATTTAACTTGGCCATGACTGCGGCTGCCTTGGCGATTCGTTATCCATCGACCCTGTTGATCTCAGGGTCGATGGATAACGAACTTGAGATCGTGGACCCAAGGTACGTGAAGTTCTCAACAACGTCCAGGCTGTACCCGTCGATGGCGGTGTTTGGAGGGGTCTCTGCTCCCTGCATCATGACGTTGGTCTTCTTCAGGCTGATGGTCAATCCAAACTCCTTGCAGGCGTGTGAGAGGCAGTTGACAAGCTGCTGGAGTCCATTTGCCGTGTGTGAAGTCAAGGCCGCGTCATCAGCGAAGAGCATCTCACGAATGAGTACCTCTGTGACTTTGGTCTTGGCACGGAGACGGGCTATGTTGTAGAGCTTGCCGTCCGACCTAGTGCGGATGTAGACACCCTCGCTGCAGTCTTTGATGGCGTATTGGAGGAGCATGGAGAAGAAGATACCAAAGAGTGTGGGCGCAAGGACGCAGCCTTGTTTCACTCCACTGCTGACTGGGAAGGCTTCGGATGTTGCGCCGTTGTAGCATACTGTGCTGTGCATATTCTCGTGGAAGGACGTGACCACTGCAAGCAGGTGCGGGGGGCAACCAATCTTCTGCAGCAACCTGAAGAGTCCGCTTCTGCTGACCAGATCAAACGCCTTTGTGAGGTCGATGAAGGCGATGTAGAGTGGCATATGCTGCTCCTGACACTTCTCCTGCAGCTGGCGTAGTGAGAAGATCATGTCTACTGTTGATCGGCCATCCCTGAAGCCGCACTGGGACTCGGGGTAGACGCGGGAGGCGAGGGTCTGCAGGCGGGCCAGAGCGACGCGGGCGAACACTTTGCCTACAATGCTGAGGAGGAGATGCCACGGTAGTTGTTGCAGTCACTACGGTCTCCCTTGTTCTTGTACAAGGTGACAATGTTAGCGTCTCGCATGTCCTGGGGGATGTAGCCCTGTTCCCAGCAGAGACAGAGGAGGTCGTGAAGTGGTTTTAGCAGGGCTGGTTTCCCGCTCTTTAGAACCTCGGGAGGGATTCCATCGCTCCCTGGCGCCTTCCTGCAGGCAAGGCAGTCGATGGCTTTGCTGAGCTCGGTCCATGGTTGGTGGGGTATCTAGCTCCTCCATGACTGGTAGGTCTGGGATGGCGTTGAGAGCCGTGTCAGTCACCACGTTCAGCGTTGCATATAGCTCAAGGTAGTGCTCCGTCCATCGCTTCATCTGCTTTTCCTGGTCGGTGATAACCTCTCCCGTCTTGGACTTGAGGGGGGCGGTCTTGGAGGGGGTTGGGCCTGTTGCCTTCTTGATGCCCTCGTATATCCCTCTTGCGTTTCCTGTCTCGGCAGCTCTTTGTATGCTGCTGCAGAGGTCTAGCCAGTAGGTGTTGGCGCAGTGGCGGGCGGTCTGCTGGGCTTTGTTCCTGGCAGTCCGGAGGGATTGTAAGATACTAGGGCTTGGATTGGCCTTGTAGGCCAGAAGGGCTTTCCTTTTTGCCTCAGTCACGGGCTCCATTTCTTCCCAGTGTGCCTCGTACCAGTCGACATTTTTCCGCTCCTTCTTCCCGTAGGCAGTAATGGTGGCGTTGTAAACCAGCGTCGCGAGGCGGAGCCACTTGGGTCGATGGTGTCATCTGCTGACACTCCCTCGCTGAGGGCGTGTTCCAGCCTGCTGATGAACTGCTGGGTTTTCTCAGGATTGCTGGCGCAGCAGAGCATTTATGCGTGGGCGACCCTTCTTCTTGGAGTGGTACAACCTTTTGGGTGTAGTCGCACCTTGCTTGCTACGAGGGCATGGTCCGTATCGCAGTCGGCACTGTGGTAACTGCGGGTGAGGAGGACGCAACCAATATCCGCTCTTCTGGTGATGACCAGGTCAAGCTGGTGCCAGTGGCGGGATCGGGGGTGCCTCCATGACACCTGGTGGATCTCTTTACACTTGAAGGTGTTGGTCACACACAGGCCGTGGTGGCACAAGAGCTCGAGCAGTCTCTGGCCGTTCTCGTTTATCTTCCCCCTCCCAAAGCTTCCGAGGCAGGTGGGCCAAGCCTTGTGGTCAGCTCCTACTCTTGCATTGAAGTCTCCTAAGAGGAAAAGGCCTTCAGTGCTGGGCCACCTGGATATCGCTTCATCTAGGGCCTGGTAAAACTCATCTTTTTCCTCGGCGGTGGAGCAGAGGGTTGGGGCGTACACGCTGAGAATGTTGACTGGGCCAGAAGACGTTGACAGCCGGAGGGTGAGTATCCTCTCTGTGCCTGCTGTGGGGAGCTCGGTGAAACTGACAAGTGTGTTCTTCACAGCGAAGCCAACACCATGTTGCCTGGGTTGGTCTGGGGACTTCCCCTGCCAGTAGAAAGTGTAGTTTGTTTCCCTGATGGTGCCGTTGTCAGCCAGCCGGGTCTCCTGTAGAGGCGGCAATGTCGGCGTTCAAGCGTGATAGTTCCCTGTCAATGGCGGCCGTCTTCCTTGCGTCGTCGATCTGCAGAAGGTCTGCGGTTAGTCCTGGACACATAGTCCTGGCGTTCCAGCTAGCGAAAGCGAAGAGCTGGAGGCTTCTTTCTTGGTTCTTCCTTTGACTTGCCTGGTCGCGAGTGTTTAGTGGCCCACTTTTCGAGAGATGCCTCTCTAATCCCCACGCACCCAGTGGGGCAGGTGAGCCATGGCGGGACGGCACCTTACTGGCTGGGGGCTGCCCAGCTTAAGGCGGGCGGTGGCTGTCCAATGAGGCGCGATGACCTCTCCCACCGTCAAAGGGAACCCCTGGCGCTTCGCTTCGCCATGTCGGACGAGCTTATAACCGGTAACTGCCCCTCCCGTGTTGAGTCGACATCTTGCGATGGCGCTGGAGTGTCCTCTCCAGTGGAGCTACAGAGCCTGGGCAGGGTTATATGGAGAGCCAGTTGTTGCCCATGCAGCAGGCCCCCCTCTCCGTGAAGCTGAAGAAACCAAGGGAAAGACAAAGTCGATACAACTTGGCTCCAGCTGCGCCGCAGGAGTTGCCGGTAAAGACAATACTATGTCAAGCGCCTTAGGGACTCCAGCTCCGGATTTTCTGTCAGGGTTTACTCCCTTAGCCTATCCCCTGAAGGGGTATACACGCAAGGCAGCGGAGGTTTGGAATCAGAGTTACCTTCTCCTAGATGAGCTACCATCCAAGGTTGACGAGCCCCATCTGCCCAGGCGACTGGTTTTGAGGCCAGAGGACCGCCTTTGCCCCTTCTCCTGTTAGTGGAAACGGTTTCGCCGGGCTTAGTAGTTAAGCCACACGGGAAGGCCAGGAGCTGGACTGGGTTGTCAGAGGCTGTTTGAGACGCACACCATTGGGGCATTTTATAGGGAGTGGGAGCTTATCCCCACTACCACCCCCGGTTTTAACAACCTTCGAAACCTAGTCAAATAATAGCATACATTTAACATGTTAAAAATAAAAACATTTGGAATAGGGAAAACTCCCACCTTATGTCCACCTCATCTGGCACCTCTAGCACCTCATCAGCTTCCATTTCCAATTCTCCTAAAGAAAGAAATTATATTCACACAGTATTTATGGAAAATGGAACTTTAACTAAAATACTTGAACATTTTATCATCAGTTGTTAGACTAGTTTAAGTTAATCAGGGTTCCCACACCTTGGTTAACTTCAAATTCAAGGACCTTTCAAGGACTTTCCAGGTCCAATATCCTCAAATTCAATGTGGATGTGGGCACACATTTCAAGTGAGAGCAAGGTTACATCATGTTACCTTGTAAGATACATTGTTACAGTTTTCATTTGTCAAACACAACTATGCAAAAAAGCTTTTTGTTTTGCATTATTTTGATCTATTTGACAAAGATCTGATATTCTATTTGTCGTATTTCTGTTTTGCACAAAACTGAAGAATATTCGGTACATCCTATACTGTACTCTAAAATGATCTTTAACTTTTGAAATTTCAATGAAAAGAGCTTAGGCCCATGTAACCAGAAGTAAGATTAAAATACTTTTAAGTTTTTCTTGCCTCATGGGTTTACATTATATTCAACATTAAATAAAACATGTGATAATCTGTTGCCCAAATATTTTATTTTTATTGAAAACAATATACAGTCATTGACTGAACATATTTGGCTTTGGTGTAAGCACTGAAAACATATCACAACATAGTGCAGATCAAATACATTATAAAACATTCCAATATGGGACATTAACATAAGGCCATGAATGGATAAACAATATTAAACAATAAATAAAAAACACAAGGTCAGCTTAAAATACGTAACAGAGCAAAAACGTTCCCTGAGGTATTCTGTGGTGGTTTTCCTTTTTAAGTTGATTGTCGCTTTGTTGATTTTATCTTCATTTGCTTTTCAATTCCTTCAATATCTTGTCGAGCGATTTTTCCACTTCCACCATTTCTGCTCTTTTCCTTTGCTCCCTTCCTTAAGCTGTTAGACTTGGCAATTAGAGTTAGTTTGCCTGTTTTCTCTGCCTCAAGAGCCATTTGTCAGCAGAGGTCTCAAGTGCATCCATGTCATCTTTCAGTCTTTTTTTCTTCATTTTAAGTTCCTCAATTTCATCCAGCACATATTTTCTCTAATTGTTTTTTCCACATCATCTCTCTTTCTTCTCATATCCTCAAGATGTGTGATGTATCTCTGTTGAGCACCTCCAACTGACATCAATAGGGGTCTGTCAATTGTGACATTCTTGGTGCCACCCACAGCCCAGAGGTGGTCCGAAATGCACCTCTGTGCCACGTACGAATCTTAAACTTATGCCTTGGAATCTCAAAATGATGTTATAGGTAAAAGTTAAAATCATTTAATTTACCTGTCCCTTCACTGGAATTGAAAGAGTAGTGAGACTCCATCATGTTCAAACACCACAGGATCTCAGCTTTTAATGTGTCCTCTCTGGGAACGCCTGTGATTATTGACTGTTTGTAGGACATGGCGATGGTGCTAGTCGTTGCAGGTGTACATGGTGGAGGAGTTGCTGTCACCAACCTTTCCACAAAGTTGACTAAAGTGGGCGCTGCGAGAAATAGTAAGACATATTGTAAGAAATAACACTGACTTATTGTAATACAACTATTATATGACACCTAAATATAACATCGTTGGGGCACAAGGACTTAAATTACCTTAAAAACTTAAATACCTTTAAAAACACTCAATCCAGACCCATGTAACAGCTGATACAACTATTTCCTGTGGTGGTAAATAGTCAGGTATGCATTTATATATGCATCATCATAAACTAATTAGCTTATAGCCTAGATATGTTAACACAATATTTGATTTACAATGGGTGACATACAATATCTTGGTAAGCCTACTGATGCCACTGATTGGGAAGCAACAAACGATTAATTTGATAATTGATTAATCTAATGATTATTACAACAATTATTGACTAATTGTATAGTTACACATTTTTCTTGAGTTACACATTCTAACTAATAAATAAGGTATTTAAAAAAAAATAGTGTAAAGCTGCTTGCTTTAGATCAATCTATTGTATAAAGCGCTATATAAATAAACGTGATGTGACTGGAGTGCCGATACTTTTAAGTTCACTGTTCAACTCAACAGCCTTCCCGACTAACGCCCGTTTCACACACTCCGTTTGCAGTGTGTATGCAGTGTGATCCGTTCCAGATGCAGTGCGTATACAGCAGTGCAGAGATCGTTTACACACCGAGTCTATTTCTTCTGTGCTGCAAACGGTGAATTAAAGTGTTCTTGTTCAAAATTAACATGAAAATGTAGTAATTTCACCATACATGCATTTAATTAAATACGACTATTTTTCACAGTCATCTTTTTACTTTAAGACCAGGGTAAAGCAAGGAAAACTACAATTTACTTCAAGGTGACATAATGTATGAAACACGTGTCACATTCGTGGAAGTGGAAAAACAAGTTCTTTGTGATGCAATATTTATTGTATAAAGATTTATTATGCAAAAGGTATGAGTCTGCTGTTTTTGTCAATTTTAATTTAAAATGTTTGCGATTTTAATATAACTACATTGTTCAATATGTTACCACTTGCTTGAGCAACTTAAAATATAATTATATTATATAGAAGTAATGCATTGAATAATACGTTGTTTAAATTGTGTTAAACGTAAATACGTCTATTAAAGAGTATGTGTACAAAGAAAATCGCACTGGTGCCAACTTTTTTTTAAAATAAAAGTTGCTGATAACTTCTGGATTTGAAATACAAAAAGTAAGTGTTTGTGGTACAGCCGCGGATCAGTTGCGCACTGCAAATGCAGCATAATGTGAAAGCGCTATAGCGCGTGCTGCTCCTGTATCATACGCACGCAGTATGTGTGAAACGGGCGTAACATTTCACAGCGAGACATTTAAGTAACAGCAAAAAACAGCTAGCAGCTAACATTCAATCAACATTTCTGTCATATGCAGGCTATGGTAGGACTTATCTGCTTTCGATTTCACAAAGTGCCGTCTTGTGTGTAGATCCAGCCTCATGACTTGAGAGCGCCGCTTCTCCCATGCTATCCACTTTGATTGATTTACAACAGGCTTTGCACCTGGCTAAGTGATGGCCCTTTGGATCTCTGGCAAGCCATTCTTTATAATTTTCTTTGGTGAGCCAAATATCCTGAAATTTACATTTTCCAGGCATCATGTTTCAGCCTATTTTTGCAATGTCTGTGAGTGGGAAACGTTAAGGTACCAGCGCACGTGAACGTCATGGCAACGTACAAAACAAAGTACCTCGCGCGGGAAACACTTAACGTAAATGCGCGTAACTAACGTAAATCAAGCAGGCTAGTATGCAGCATAAGCCACGAAGTGTTGGCGAAATAAATTAATGGACAGATTTTTTTTTTTCCAGAAAACTTCTTGCACAAAATAAATTCAAGCACTTTCAAGGACCTGTATCTATGTATGTTTATTTTCAAGAACTTTCCAGGGCCTTGAATTTTTCAGATTCACAAACTTTCAAGGATTTCAAGGACCCGTGGGAACCCTGCTTAATTTAAATTAACCGTCTTAATTTCTTTGTGCCTGTTTCTGAGTAGTTTTCTTTCAGCATCTGATCTTAAATTATATTAAAAAAAAAAAACAACAGAAAGTATTTACTCCACACAGGGGGAAAAAAATCTCACCATAAAATACCAAATACTGTACAAATTAACATTAAGGGGAGGATAAAAAAATGCTACTTCTACTCCTCCACCTACTACTACTAATAAATATGTTTTATTTATTGGAAGTACTTGCAAGTAGGCTTACTTCACAGGATAATTTGCTAGCAGGAGCAAGCACCACCATCTCCTTACTGCAGCCATGTCAGACTGGAAAATATGCTTAATGTAAATCACAATCACCCTTTGAGAATATACTTTTCCCCCAAATGATTAGTTTTGATAACTCACCTCAGCAAAATCAAAGAGACCTCCCATTACAACATAGTGCGTACTGTAACATTAATAGTAAGTTACATCAAAACAGACAAACAATAGTAATGAACTTTAATGAAATTGTTTTGGGAGAAAAAATGTATTAACAATGACAGACAGCAATCTGACAAAGCTATAAAATAAAACATTTAATATTGTTATCAAACAATTCTTCCTACCATCAACAAACACTCCACAGTTATTTGAACAATTCTGCCTTGGAGCCTGTTGAGTTAAATTGAAATAAACATGTTATAATTATTCAAAAACAAACAATGTGGTTGAATATCTAAAATAGAATTTAGTGATGGCAACAAGAAACGTTGCTTACGTTGAGATCATCACGTCCATACTCTTTCCACGGCCCAGGATGCAGTTGCTGTGCAAGTATTCTGCAAAGCATTTAAACCACAACAACAATTAAAACAAAAATGGACTAAAAAAAAATAATACAATGGTAATAAACAAACAAACTGGGGTGGAACAACCCCAAACAAATTTTTGGCTCATTTATCATTGTTTAAACAATTTTATCTATGAACTATAAAATATAATTCAAAGGATTAGGTAGATTTAAATAGTTTAAGCATCAATGAAAAATGAGCCATAAAACAAAAAAGAAAATGCATGCAAAAGGATGTATGGCACAAAAACAGAACTACCATAATCCTGAACTAATTTTGAACTCTTAATATTTTTCTGAAAAAACCTGTAGGGACCAATGAAACGACAATCGCTGAAGTCAGTGCCGTACAGTGAATCAAGCAAATACATCTCTCTGCTTTTTGGTTTCATGATCTGTAAAACTGGTTCTATTAAGTGATTCTTGAAGATACAATTGTTAGTTATGTCAAAATATCTCAGTGTTACTTGCATTAAGGAGAACTGATCATTTAAACATAAAAGACTTACACATATCATCCAATGGTTTGTAGCCCAGGAAGGCAGTAAGATGAAGTCACATCTTGCTATATGGTCCCAATACAGAAAACAAACATTTTTAAACACCACCTAAAATGACCCTAGTTAACTTCTATTGAAATTTCACAGTCATACTTACAGGTAAGTTAGCTGAAGGGTCTGCACACAATGGTGGCAACCATGTCACTGTCACATATGAGCTAAAACAAATGGACCTTTATGTTCTGTTAGATACCATTTAAAATTACAGTTAATTTGATTGCATATAAAGGATCACTTATGCACACTTTCTCACTCCAAAAAACAAAAAAAAAGGTTCCACACAGAAGAAAGCAAAAATATTACCTTTAAGTCAGCAATATCTCGACAACTGAAAGGCAGGCATTCAAAATCTGTAATAATTTGAGAGAAACCAAATTTAAAATTCGCTCATCACAAAACAAAAGCATGATTTTGTAATCAAGCAACATACCATCTTCATTTGGTCACTGCTTCGTGGATGCATCCAGCATGCCCTGTTTGGCTGCACATTTCGTAGGGCTGTCAAGTCCACCACTGAACCCCGGCCGGGGTCTGAAAAGAGACAAAATATTATGACCCAACTATACTACGTGAAGTGAGATTTTACAAGTGCAGTGTTTATCATGACATTACTTACAGTGTACTGGGTCTATTTGTGTAATATCACGAGAGTCTCTCACTATCATTTAGGGACTGTGGAGGCGTACCTTCACATACAGTACAAGAAAAAGTGATTTTACAATACATGACAAAATTACTGGTCATTGTAAGATATATATCTATAAAAAAAATAATAAAAAAAATACAAAAAATAATAATTACCAAGTACTATCTGACCATAACCATTGAAGGTGAACTGACCACTTGGTGATACAACCTTTCTCAGGCTGTCCTCCATGTTCTTATTCTGTGCCGTGTTATAATGGCGAATGATGTTTTCCATCAAAAATGTGTGTCCTGATGGCGTGAGCATGTTAAGGAAATAATTGTTTTTGCGCATTGCAGCAAAGAGTTGCTCTGCGGTTTGAGTATTTACCCATCCACAGAGTTCTGGGACTACTTGGACGCTCCTAAGACCATGTCTTGGGTCTTATGTGTTGAATTCATGGAATGTGTCATACAAAGCATAATGCTCTGATGATCCAGTCAAAGGATGGCAGTTGGTATCCTCCTCCTCCTCCTTATTTTTCAACCATGGTAGATTAACTTTGAGCTTGCCTTCTTTTGCTAGCTGGATATTGGCTGTAGTTGGTTCAGCAAGTCTCCCTTCATGGGGACTGAAAGGTAAAGATTCTGCTTCACGAAGATTAACGTGTGCTAAAAGTCCTCTAGCAAAGTCGTATATTGCAACATTAGGAAAGTGCTTCCAACTCAGCATCAAGTCTGCAAAGTCTCTGGGAGACTCTGCTCTAATGTTGAATTTGATGGAATAGACTACCCCACATGGACATGTAATGACTGCCCAGCCACCCAAGAGAAAAGTACAATTTAAAGAAAGTACAATGTAGAAAATATGAAAATCATTACAATGGTTACTTAAAAAAAACAAACAAAAAACTACAAGTAACACTTCAACTATTAACTTAGTTTTTCATAATATAGTTTAGTTTGTCACTAGGTTTTCACAATTTCTTCATACCATACTCGTACATTTTGTGTCAATCTACCTACTTTTACCAACAATTTGTCAGTGGGTTGACTCAGAGACTAGTTTACTCAGTATTAATTAACCCATGGTTAAATTGCTAGTAGGTTCTTATATCTTCCAATGAAAGCATCATTGCTGAAAATGAAATGTCTATCAACATAAATTTTAAACTCCTGGGACATTATTATTATTTTTAATCAAAGCTACATATTTATGTATTATTAAAATATATCTATCTATCTATCTATCTATATATAGAGATTTAAGACAGGCAATTTACCAGAAGCAACCCAAATCTGCTGGAAGATTTTGTCGTACGCTGAGCGGTTTTGCATTTCCGTCCGCAAATGTAACACAAGATCCATCCTTGATCCCTTTGTGTCCAATCCACATTCTTTGCACAGCTTCCTCACTGAATCAACCTAAACATATGACAGGCTTTGGTTAAAACCAAAATTGTTGCAAAACATAATTAGATATTGTAAATTTGTTCTTACCTTAAGATTAAAGAGCTCATCACCTAACCTTTCCTCTGTGATGTCAAGATCTGGAACATCACAGGACTTTGTTTTTTGTAATTTTGCATGCTCAGTGTTTAGAACAATGTCTGACTTCCGGGTATTATGTCCAATCCAAGGAGCCCAGTAATCATAACTTGGTCAAACTACAAAGGAATTTTTTCTGCCACCTTAAGAGAAATACAGTGTATAAGTACATTAAAGAAAATTTGTTACACAGACCTAAATAATATAACAGCTTAAATAACTTACTTGAAAGAAATCCCCTTCCAATCATCTCCATTGTTACGGATTCCCAAAAAGAGACAATGTTTGTCTCACCCTTGAATTCTGAGGGTGGTGTGGCTATTTCACTGACTGCAACACACAAATTCACAAATCAGGAACATGCCGTTTTTAGAAAGCATTTGTAATACAATTGTTACGTCCTAAGAATGTCTAGGGGCCAGAACGTAACAAAGTTTAAAATTTTAAAGAGCTATAGTCAGGGCCCTGCCACAGCACCACAACAACGAAGTTCTTTTCAACAATTTTATTCAAAAAGTTAACAACTATTTACTTAGAGTAAATTGGGAAGGAAAAAAAGACTTCAGGAGGGGGCAATGCCAAAATAACAAACAAAAGTTTAGTCTACCTGGGAGAGTCAATTTCTTACTAAACCTCTTAAAGAAAATACAAATAAATAACAGAAATGTACACTCTCTCCCTACCTGACCAGAAAACCAGGAGAAAACGGGGGATAGAAAAATAAAAATGGCACCCACCTCCCTACAGTTCCCAGATGATAAACAAAGCAAATAATCAGATAGATAACAGCTTAAAAGATAAAGCAAAAGGGTATGGACTGGGACGTCTCACAAAGAGGCAACAGTGCAGGGCTCCAGTGGTTAACAATAGGCAGCAAAGCAACAGTTCTCTAGCCAGAACAACAGAAAGAGGCACAGTGTTGCACAGGTCCACGACAAGGAACACAACAGCTCTCAACAACTGGGCCGGGCAGGACACAGACCATGCTCTGGAGAAAGGTGGCTTTTCTGCTGGCTTTTATGCTGCGTCCCTCCTGGATGATAAGCAGGTGCAGCTGGAGACGTAATCAGCTACCTGTTAGAGTGACAAAGTGGGAGGAGACAAAAGAGAGCAGGAGACACCAAAACAACAAAGAAAGCACACACAGACCACAGTACCATGTACTTCACAAAAAATATATGTCCTTGGACGTAACACAATGTACACAACACATACTTACAAGGAATACTGAAGACCCCTTTCTTGTGGAGATCCATGATCACCACTTTGGGGTGATAACCACAATTGCTGCAGGTGTAAGAATAAACATGGCTGCTCAAGGCTTCAAAGTGGAGGTAACCATGGAGCACTGTGTCTTTGCTGGGGAATTTTGCTTTGGCAGTGGCTTCAAGTATGCTCATTACTCTAATAACAGCAGTGTGATTCTAGGAATATCCACAGAGTATAAAGAAAAAAGATTGTTACATGACATAATACGCATTACATGAAACATTATAAACATCAGTAGTTACACATATTACCTGAAGAGCATTGCGAAGAATTGCACACAAGTGTAAAGAAAGCAGAAGGTGGTCATTGAAGTTATGGATACCATCAGTAAATTCCTGGTACCTGTACATCATTGTGCAGTTGCTACAAACTTTGTAGTAAGTTGAAATTCCTTAATGGAGAGTAGAAAAGTTAAATACAAAATAACAGTACGCTCTTTAAACAAATACTAACAAATTATTTAACAATATTTACCTTCAACTACCCCAGTAAAGGTCAGAATCTTTGCTCGTGCGGTTATAATAATTGGGTCATTTAGAACATGATTACCCTCACATTCGGAGCAGAACGCTTCTTCAGGAATTAGTTGGTGTCTAAATTCACTACCATGTTGTAGACCACTAACCAAATTTTGAGGAAGGTCGACAGGTAGAGATTTATTTTTCATCATATAGCGCACCATCCTCTCTATTCCATCATCATTAGGTGGGTACTGACGATCACTACAGTCATCCACACTCTCAGACTGCTGTTGAGGTTTCTGCATGGAATCAATCCTTTCGGTTGTCTTCACCTTCTCGAATAGAGCTCTCTGACTTTGAAATAAATGCCATTTAGCTATTGCTTTGTGAATACATGCCTGTTTTGTTTTATTTCTGTCACAATGATGAGTCACGAGTCCAAGTGCAAGTGAACAGTTTATTAGAGACGGGAGTACAGGGAGAAACTCAAAACGCCGCGTTAAAGGCGGGCGACCTAGAAGTAACACTCAAGAAACGAGGTAAACAGAACTGGCATCTGGCGCGAACACAAGTCAGCGTCAGGATCCAATCTCCCAGACGATCCACAGAAGACTGGAGGTGAGGAGCAAAATGGGTGGCGCCCACAAGGAACAAGGACACAGGAACTGGGTAACAGAATACAAACATGAATAACGAACCGACACCATGCAAGACAATTACCAGCCAGATAAAGGCAGCTAACAAGCAGTAGTGATTAGTAGCAGCTGACGGCAGTAGCGTAATCAGCTGGTGCTAAGCAACAAACGAGCACTACACACCCACACACCAATAAACACACCAACAGATGACGGAATGAACACATGGATCGGTGAACCGTAGTAGTTCATATAATGCACCTTGTGTCAAAAAGTGATTGATGGCCTAATTGCTGACCTTTGACCTTTCCCCTTCCGTTCACCCCGCCCCCGCCCCGCCCGCCCGCCCTCTTTCCCTCCCACCCACTTTCCCCCATTCCGGTGTGTGTGTTGTGACGTGTTTGATCATCTGTGTATTTAAAAAGAAGTTTAGGTTTGAAAATGAGATATCGAGATATGGTTGATGATGAAATAATTCATTATTGTAATCATTGAGTTGTTTTTCAGAAACATGTAAATGTGTGTGTGTGGGGTTCATTTGGATTTATTATTGTAAGACATAAAAAGCAGTATTATGTTTAAAATGTGTTTAAATGACATCTTTAATGAGTGTGTAATGCTTGGTGTCAAACATGGTACAAGTTTTTTTATTAACAAAAGGGTGAAAATGTGAGACAAAAAACATTCAGATGGTCGCTTTAAAATAAGGATTTAACTTTTTAACAAAAGGGTGAAAATGTGTTTTCTAAAACAGTGGATATAAGACAAAAACATTTTTTTTTTAAACTTTTTAACAGAGGAGAAAATGTGTGTTTTTAAACAACTCGTTGTTGAAAAGGATTCCTGTTTTCACCCAGGCTGCCAGGGTTCGTCTCCCGGTATGTGAGAGAGGTATGATGGTAATCCACTGAGCTCTGATCTACGCTGAGCTGTTGTGAAAACAAATGCAATTCAGTGTTAAAACATTGTTCTCGGCACAATGACGTGGTTTTCAACATCTATAATCTTTGATATTGGGTTAACAAATACACGTATTATTAACAAAAGGGTGAAAATGTGAGACAAAAAACAGTGGATATTGACTGATCAAAAGTCATTTTTAAAGATAAGGAATAAATGGCGTTACGAAAGATTACGTTTAACATTATTTATTTTAAGCCATAGTAAAAAACTAATTACATTACATGTGGTCTTCAGATTTGAAAACACAACCCATTTAAAACAGACTGTCTAGTGTATTTTGTGTGCAAATGTCACCGATGAGACACGTTTGTGTGCGAGACGGCCGCGGTTGTTTAACAAGTGCATTACTCTTTTAAAATGATATTTTTCCAAGCTGAATGTTTGGCATTAGTTTAGCAAACACTTTTATTTTACTAAAACACAATACTATTTTTTTTGTTTAGCTATTGCTCTAACAACAATATCTTACATTTTTACCTTTAACAATGTTTCCTAAACCGTGGATATTGCTTGTGAAGCAAACTCATTCAGATTTTCACTTTTAAAGATAAGGAATAAATCGTTAGCAAATGCATATGGGTTATTTTATCAGTGACATTTTTTATAGATCAAAGGTTCAGATTGTCAAAACACATCAAAGACATTTTTAAAAATATTGAAAATAGTTTATCATCCTTAAGCTTTGATATTAGATTAACAAACACAATAATTAATTTTATCTGTAACACTAACAAAAGGTCTTACATTTTAAAAAACAAAATAGTTTGCTTTATAAAATACAGATTTAACACAAAAATCTTACATTAGTTCTATGCAGTCCCTTCATGAGCGAGGGGTTGTGATAATGGTTTAAGAACAGTGACAAATGCAAGACAGTAACCTATCAGCATTTCTCTTAGGAGATGTGTGTGTGTGTATGTGTGTGTGTGCCCTATGAGGGTTGGTGAATAGATGATTACCTAAACATGTGTGTGTGTGTGTGTGTGTGTGTGTGTGTGTGTGTGTGTGTGTGTGTGTGTGTGTGTGTGTGTGTGTGTGTGTGTGTGTGTCCTATAGAGGGTTGATGGATTAGATAACTACCTAAACTTTGTGTCAGAATGGGGTTTCAGTGCGGAGGGGGTAACTTTTTACCATTTGTGCCGTACGTGTGTGGAAATGCGACAAAACATGTGCTTTGTCACTACAAATGAGTACCGTCAGTATTTTGGTAAACAGGTTTATTTTATATAGAATTCTGACGAAATATCTTTAATACAAAAGATTGTTACATTTTTTTAACCATGAGATTCTAAAACAGTGGATATTGAATGATATTAGTTTATTTTACTCAAACAGACTGGCAGAGCAAACTCATTTAGACGGACACTTTATTAACAAGGGTTAGGCTATTTATTTTTACCAGAGACTAAAACGTATTTTAAACCAAATGTTCAGATCTTATTAATCTGATGTTTAATAAAGTAAACTGTCTTTGTGAAATAGTCTGAGTGGTTGTGTGATTTATCTTCTGGCATTGACAAGTAGGCCTAATGAAATAACATAACTGTTACACTTGCTAAAGATTTGACAAATGCAATGTGTTTAACAACACGTCTTAAACATGAGAGACAAAAGCGGTTATAAAAGCAATGGATACATGAGACCATTGAATTGAATCTGAAGCGTTATAGAGAGAGAATGCCAAACGAAGTGCAAGTTCTCGATATGTGACTGATGAAAATGATAGAATTAAACTTAAAAGTACAATGCTCAGAACTATGCAACCAACAAGCAACATCGCATCAACATAAAAGAACAGAGCGACAGAAGTATGCCAATATCAAACAGCTACAAATGATATAACTATTTCTTCTTTTCGTTGTAAAAAGCAGGCTGAACGGTGTGTTGTTTACACTTTCAAACCATATGTTTGTTTACTTCTGTAAGGGGTTAAACCGTTTCATTAGGTAATACGAGGTTTATACACGTGTATTATTCGGTAGTCAATCTAAAAATATTTTATTTTAAGCCATAGTAAAAAACTCATTACATTACAGATTTGAAAACAGACTGTCTAGTGTATTTTGTGTGCAAATGTCACAGATGAGACACGTTTGTGTGCGAGACGGCAGCGGGTGTTTAACAAGTGCATTACTCTTTTAAAATGATATTTTTCCAAGCGAATGTTTGGCATTAGTTTAGCAAACACTTTTATTTCACTAAAACACAATAATATATATTTTTTAGTTATAGCTCTAACAACAAATATCTTACATTTTTACCTTTAACAATGTTTCCAAATCAGTGGATATTGGTTGTGAAGCAAACTCATTCAGATTTTCACTTTTAAAGATAAGGAATAAATGGTGTTACGAAAGATTACGTTTAACATTAGTTTAACAAACACGGCTATGTTACTAAATTGCAGTAACACATTTAAATGCTAATTTAGATGCATCTTTAGCACAAAGATTGTGCTGCAAATTAAATCCACATTCACTAGGCAATACAGTATTTTAGCAAACAGGTTTATTTGACTAAAACAATGTTTTTAAAGAATTCTGACGATATCTTTAATACAAAGGTTTGTTACATTTTTAATTTAAACATGAGATTCTAAAACAAAGTCTACGGTTATGCAGCAAAACACACATTCAGTTTAAATATGAACAAATATTTTAACAAAAATAAAGTTTTGTGTTTTGATTTATATTACTAAAACACGATAAAGCATTTCACGTAATTTTAGATGTATCTTTAACACATGTTGTCATGCATTTTTACTTAGAACTGTTTTTAAACATTAGGTTGGCTAACACAACTCTAGCAATGACGCTTTTAAAGATGCTAAACAAAAACTTTACCATAAAATGTATTTAACATTTTTATTTCAACAATGATCATTTTAAATGAAATACCATACATTCATTGTAAAATGTAACAAAGATTCTTACATTTTTCCACTCAAAGCCTCATTTTCCACCCAAAGTCTTTCAATCGATACTGAGCTCTTACAGGATGTCAGAGGTCTGGGGTAGGGATGTTTTTTCAGAATACGCACACACCCCTGATCAGGCCTGATGGTGTCTTGTGTATTTCTGTTCAGTAAAACAAGATGGTGTCACGAGTTTCCTGGTGTTTTATGGCTTGCTTTCATTGAAAAGCATGGTGACAACCAAAAGTGTGAAAGAAGGGGGATAAAAGGGTTTATTTTGTTAGAAATGTTTTTCTTTTTACCCATCAAGTGCTTCATGTAACGCTGTGAAACATGGTAGAGATGTGGTTAAAGAAGTATTGCTCTTTGTAATACAGGCAACAATTAAATATAATTACTTAAAAGAATAGAAAGTTTTTAGAAATCATTTGCTAAATCAATAGTTCAAATTCAGAGGTTTTTATAGTATGCTGTACACAGTTATCATAAAACTCATGTCAATTCAAGTGTGAACATTTCAAAGAAATGGGGTGATGGCATACTGGACAACAATCAAATGACTTGTGATATACACACACAAACAAGCTATTTTAACACTAATTCACACCCTGAAACTACATTCATGGTACTGTTACGTCACTAGGGTGTCAAACACAAATGCAAATGCTGAGTTTACTTTGACCCCATATTTTGGCATTAATTTTACTCATTCCTGGATCAAACCCCACACTCAGAAACTTGTACATGTAAACAAAAATGTGTACTGTTGTGATGCCAACTGATCATCGCTTTACTGATTTTTATTTCAAGAAAACCACAAAGTCTACCAATAACTGATGAAGTAACATGTTTACAGGTGTGCATTTACTCACAAAAGTTCCTCTATTGCCACAATTGGATTTTTGTTTGTTGTACAGTTATCCTCATTTGTAAATAGTTGTTTGTTTAAACGCTATGATATTTTCTAGTTTACAAAGATGTTTAAGTATTTTAAATATTACTTAAATCACAATACAGTTCTGGGTTTTAATGGCATGTGACATATGACTACAGAATGTTGCATATGAATAAAAAAATAGTAAAACTATTTTACAACTTCATGGTTGAGGATTTTTCTATGATGAGTTTATCTCTTATTTTTGCTATTGTGTGGACATAGTATCACTTCTTTTACATTTGTCATCAGTGTTTACACTCAAATCTGGACACAGACCCTTCAATTCAGAATAAAATGACAGAGAGCTCAGTCAGATGTTTTATCACTTTGATTTACTTAATAACCACAGCTTGATGTTACTTGTTCTTTTAAGAAAGTTCACTTTCACAAAGATCTTCAGTCACTTAACGTGGTATCGATCTGCAGGACAATGACTGCAAAATGTAATTTACTTTTACACATCTAAAGCACAAATAGTGTGTCAGTACAGCGTTTGTTTGTACATGTGTGTAGTTAGTAAAGTGTTTGTATGGTGTGATGTCCCGATACAGCCATTACACACAACTAGATACTTAACAAATACTTGTAAAACAACCCTTCTTATTTGTCTTCATGGAAAAACTACAGCGATTACAACAAACATGATATATTTAAACAGTCTAGATGTCAAAACTGTTGATGTTTACTGAAATGCCATGAATTTCAAAATATTACTTTAGTATTTTAAAAACTGAATAAACTATTATAAAATAATGCAATAGAAGAACGATGTAAAATTAACAGTGTTAGTTCAAGAGTATTTTCTGAAAGTTAAAAGACTGACACAGCCCTATCAATACACATAAGGGTTTACTATAGGTCATTCAGACGTTAAATCTCTCACCGCATCCATTTGTTTCTTTAGACCGGTCAAACAATACAACCTGTAGCAGTCCGGTTGAATAAAGGAAATTTGCTCTCTCACTGATGCTGTCAGTTTATTGTCCTTAATACCTTCACAATGCCATCACAACACCGTAAGAGCTAGAACAGTTTCATTAACATTATTGGAATTTGTAAATAATAAATTAAACAAACAGTAGACTATATAGCAACAAAATGACAAGATTAATACTAACATTTATCATAAACAACCTTAAACAACATAAATTACTTATATGTGCTTGTTTCATTTCTAAAACAATTATAAAAGACCAGATATGCTATGTAACATTATACAAGTGCATAAATATACATGTTTACCTTGTACTCCCTTCCAACCAGGTGCTAAAAAATATACACAAAAAACATACTACAAAATAAAAAACAAACAGCAAATCGATGCCTAAATTCACTTAAAGGTGATATTAATGCTATAATTCAAATCCGTGAATCCGTGACCGCATAGTTCCGTGTCTCCGTCTATCAACAATCTATCTGTATGCACGCTCTGTGCGCGAGGGATCTGTTCATCTTTCCGGCAAGCGGCGTTTCAAAATAAAGGTCTCTATAGGTTAAATAACTAAGAGTGCCAAGTAAACTTCCAAAATATAATAAACACAATATTAAACTAATATTAAGAAATATAGAATTATGATAACATCAGAATATAATAATAATGCCCAAAACTAATTTTAATAACTGAGGGTTATTTACACAACCATTTGCAGAAACATGTCCCGACATAATTATAAATGATCTTAACAATTTGGTTATTTCACATTTGCCACAATGTCTGTGTCTGTTTAGCCGGTAGCCTACCATTATTCTATAAGATTCCCCATGGCACAGTCACATTTTGCCAACTGCTGGACAGTCATTCCATCTATCTGTGACACCCTGTATGTATAGTCACAGGAATAATTATATTTTTCTTGATGTATTTCATTTATTTTATTATGTTTATGATATTGTTTCAATTACTGTTATTATGCTGGATTTGTGATGAGTAATTAACACAGTGGACAGTAGGGGAAGACAGTGTGCTGATCGGAGATTATCTGAGTAACTTTGAGTCGCGGAGAAAAAGCCGCCATTACAAGAGCGACTCGTTACTGATAACAGCACAACTTTGTCTGTCTCATTGTTTTACCAAACAGGTGAGTGAAATCAATCACCATGGACATAAAAACATGAAACAATATGTTGATACCGTGTGTACACAGTTTTAAGAGGGTTATATACGTTTCCTGAGTAAAGTAAAAATGTTTAATAGAGACGGTGTTGTGTTTATGAAAATTACGTTTCATTCGCGGACGTGCCGCGTTAGGCCTGGAATTAGTATTATCTAAGCTAAATGGATAAAGGCTCCAGAACACTGTTACCCAAATGAATGTGATGTTTATAGCGTTTATAGCTTTATAATGGTATTTATAGTATAAAAAGCGATGTATTAAGCAATCGCCATGGGTTATAAGACTGAAGTATATATGTAGATACATACATATGTAACGTTAATTGTTGAATATTATATGTAAGTTGTGCATACTATTATATGGGTTATTGTATAGATTTGGTTGTTCTAATTATCTTTTGATTGAGTATATCTACGGTATTGTAATTCAGTTTAAATGGTTCGCTCAACTATTTAGGTATACAGTATGTAGTAGGATACATTTTCACAGACAACAGAGACTGTAATACATGGTGATGTATGTTTTACGGAAAGAGTATTGAGTTATTTGAGAAAAATACTACCTGAGTATAAGAAGAAAGACACTTATAAGAGTGATGTAACATGTTTATTGGTGTTTTGTTTGAGTGAGTCACATGTAAGATGACACAAGATATTGTGATTTCATTATACAAAAGAGATACTAATAATCTTTGAATTATTGTAATAAAGATTACAAGAGCTGACTCGTTACTGATAACAGCACAACTTTGTCTGTCTCATTGTTTTACCAAACAGAATTCATTTACTGCAGCCACGCCAGTCGGACGGCGGCGTGCTACATATCTACAGCATCATAAATGATCATGTCACAGCTTTCATCCATCATAGTCTGTATTGTAACATCAGTTTCGTAGAAAATGCACTCTTCTTCTACATAGCTTGTACAAAATATCCAAGACAACTGTCTCTATCATCTGTAGATCGGGTGATCAACCAACCACTTTCAAAGCTTGGACTAGAATATGATTAAGATACGGTTTCAATAATCTATCAATTAGTTCTTCAAAGTTTGAAAAGAAAGAAATACTCATCATCAGTCTCATAAACAGGTGTGATTCATATGATATGATTGGTCATCCTTTCACATGTCAAATCACAGCTACAAACTACATTTTATTTCAGCATGCCTGCGCAATTCTGAGTAAGGATCATGTAATATCGATAAATTTATTTATTTAATTTAATGTTAATAATTACATCTAGATTTAACGTCTGAATGACCTATAGTAAACCCTTATGTGTATTGATAGGGCTGTGTCAGTCTTTTAACTTTCAGAAAATACTCTTGAACTAACACTGTTAATTTTACATCGTTCTTCTATTGCATTATTTTATAATAGTTTATTCAGTTTTTAAAATACTAAAGTAATATTTTGAAATTCATGGCATTTCAGTAAACATCAACAGTTTTGACATCTAGACTGTTTAAATATATCATGTTTGTTGTAATCGCTATAGTTTTTCCATGAAGACCAATAAGAAGGGTTGTTTTACAAGTATTTGTTAAAAGTATCTAGTTGTGTGTAATGGTTGTATCGGAACATCACACCATACAAACACTTTACTAACTACACACATGTACAAACAAACGCTGTACTGACACACTATTTGTGCTTTAGATGTGTAAAAGTAAATTACATTTTGCAGTCATTGTCCTGCAGATCGATACCGCGTTAAGTGACTGAAGATCTTTGTGAAAGTGAACTTTCTTAAAAGAACAAGTAACATCAAGCTGTGGTTATTAAGTAAATCAAAGTGATAAAACATCTGACTGAGCTCTCTGTCATTTTATTCTGAATTGAAGGGTCTGTGTCCAGATTTGAGTGTAAACACTGATGACGAATGTAAAAGAAGTGATACTATGTCCACACAATAGCAAAAATAAGAGATAAACTCATCATAGAAAAATCCTCAACCATGAAGTTGTAAAATAGTTTTACTATTTTTTATTCATATGCAACATTCTGTAGTCATATGTCACATGCCATTAAAACCCAGAACTGTATTGTGATTTAAGTAATATTTAAAATACTTAAACATCTTTGTAAACTAGAAAATATCGCAACGTTTAAACAAACAACTATTTACAAATGAGGATAACTGTACAACAAACAAAAATCCAATTGTGGCAATAGAGGAACTTTTGTGAGTAAATGCACACCTGTAAACATGTTACTTCATCAGTTATTGGTAGACTTTGTGGTTTTCTTGAAATAAAAATCAGTAAAGCGATGATCAGTTGGCATCACAACAGTACACATTTTTGTTTACATGTACAAGTTTCTGAGTGTGGGGTTTGATCCAGGAATGAGTAAAATTAATGCCAAAATATGGGGTCAAAGTAAACTCAGCATTTGCATTTGTGTTTGACACCCTAGTGACGTAACAGTACCATGAATGTAGTTTCAGGGTGTGAATTAGTGTTAAAATAGCTTGTTTGTGTGTGTATATCACAAGTCATTTGATTGTTGTCCAGTATGCCATCACCCCATTTCTTTGAAATGTTCACACTTGAATTGACATGAGTTTTATGATAACTGTGTACAGCATACTATAAAAACCTCTGAATTTGAACTATTGATTTAGCAAATGATTTCTAAAAACTTTCTATTCTTTTAAGTAATTATATTTAATTGTTGCCTGTATTACAAAGAGCAATACTTCTTTAACCACATCTCTACCATGTTTCACAACGTTACATGAAGCACTTGATGGGTAAAAAGAAAAACATTTCTAACAAAATAAACCCTTTTATCCCCCTTCTTTCACACTTTTTGTTGTCACCATGCTTTTCAATGAAAGCAAGCCATAAAACACCAGGAAACTCGTGACACCATCTTGTTTTACTGAACAGAAATACACAAGACACCATCAGGCCTGATCAGGGGTGTGTGCGTATTCTGAAAAAACATCCCTACCCCAGACCTCTGACTTCCTGTAAGAGCTCAGTATCGATTGAAAGACTTTGGGTGGAAAATGAGGCTTTGAGTGGAAAAATGAAAGAATCTTTGTTACATTTTACAATGAATGTATGGTATTTCATTTAAAATGATCATTGTTGAAATAAAAATGTTAAATACATTTTATGGTAAAGTTTTTGTTTAGCATCTTTAAAGCGTCATTGCTAGAGTTGTGTTAGCCAACCTAATGTTTAAAAACAGTTCTAAGTAAAAATGCAAGACAACATGTGTTAAAGATACATCTAAAATTACGTGAAATGCTTTATCGTGTTTTAGTAATATAAATCAAAACACAAAACTTTATTTTTGTTAAAATATTTGTTCATATTTAAACTGAATGTGTGTTTTGCTGCATAACCGTAGACTTTGTTTTAGAATCTCATGTTTAAATTAAAAATGTAACAAACCTTTGTATTAAAGATATCGTCAGAATTCTTTAAAAACATTGTTTTAGTCAAATAAACCTGTTTGCTAAAATACTGTATTGCCTAGTGAATGTGGATTTAATTTGCAGCACAATCTTTGTGCTAAAGATGCATCTAAATTAGCATTTAAATGTGTTACTGCAATTTAGTAACATAGCCGTGTTTGTTAAACTAATGTTAAACGTAATCTTTCAGTAACACCATTTATTCCTTATCTTTAAAAGTGAAAATCTGAATGAGTTTGCTTCACAACCAATATCCACTGATTTGGAAACATTGTTAAAGGTAAAAATGTAAGATATTTGTTGTTAGAGCTATAACTAAAAAATATATATTATTGTGTTTTAGTGAAATAAAAGTGTTTGCTAAACTAATGCCAAACATTCGCTTGGAAAAATATCATTTTAAAAGAGTAATGCACTTGTTAAACACCCGCTGCCGTCTCGCACACAAACGTGTCTCATCTGTGACATTTGCACACAAAATACACTAGACAGTCAAATGGTTGTGTTTCAAATCTGTAATGTAATGAGTTTTTTACTATGGCTTAAAATAAAATATTTTTAGATTGACTACCGAATAATACACGTGTATAAACCTCGTATTACCTAATGAAACGGTTTAACCCCTTACAGAAGTAAACAAACATATGGTTTGAAAGTGTAAACAACACACCGTTCAGCCTGCTTTTTACAACGAAAAGAAGAAATAGTTATATCATTTGTAGCTGTTTGATATTGGCATACTTCTGTCGCTCTGTTCTTTTATGTTGATGCGATGTTGCTTGTTGGTTGCATAGTTCTGAGCATTGTACTTTTTTAAGTTTAATTCTATCATTTTCATCAGTCACATATCGAGAACTTGCACTTCGTTTGGCATCTCTCTCTATAACGCTTCAGATTCAATTCAATGGTCTCATGTATCCATTGCTTTTATAACCGCTTTTGTCTCTCATGTTTAAGACGTGTTGTTAAACACATTGCATTTGTCAAATCTTTAGCAAGTGTAACAGTTATGTTATTTCATTAGGCCTACTTGTCAATGCCAGAAGATAAATCACACAACCACTCAGACTATTTCACAAAGACAGTTTACTTTATTAAACATCAGATTAATAAGATCTGAACATTTGGTTTAAAATACGTTTTAGTCTCTGGTAAAAATAAATAGCCTAACCCTTGTTAATAAAGTGTCCGTCTAAATGAGTTTGCTCTGCCAGTCTGTTTGAGTAAAATAAACTAATATCATTCAATATCCACTGTTTTAGAATCTCATGGTTAAAAAAAATGTAACAATCTTTTGTATTAAAGATATTTCGTCAGAATTCTATATAAAATAAACCTGTTTACCAAAATACTGACGGTACTCATTTGTAGTGACAAAGCACATGTTTTGTCGCATTTCCACACACGTACGGCACAAATGGTAAAAAGTTACCCCCTCCGCACTGAAACCCCATTCTGACACAAAGTTTAGGTAGTTATCTAATCCATCAACCCTCTATAGGACACACACACACACACACACACACACACACACACACACACACACACACACACACACACACACACACACACACACACACACACACACATGTTTAGGTAATCATCTATTCACCAACCCTCATAGGGCACACACACACATACACACACACACATCTCCTAAGAGAAATGCTGATAGGTTACTGTCTTGCATTTGTCACTGTTCTTAAACCATTATCACAACCCCTCGCTCATGAAGGGACTGCGCAGAACTAATGTAAGATTTTTGTGTTAAATCTGTATTTTATAAAGCAAACTATTTTGTTTTTAAAATGTAAGACCTTTTGTTAGTGTTACAGATAAAATTAATTATTGTGTTTGTTAATCTAATATCAAAGCTTAAGGATGATAAACTATTTTCAATATTTTTAAAAATGTCTTTGATGTGTTTTGACAATCTGAACCTTTGATCTATAAAAAATGTCACTGATAAAATAACCCATATGCATTTGCTAACGATTTATTCCTTATCTTTAAAAGTGAAAATCTGAATGAGTTTGCTTCACAAGCAATATCCACGGTTTAGGAAACATTGTTAAAGGTAAAAATGTAAGATATTGTTGTTAGAGCAATAGCTAAACAAAAAAATAGTATTGTGTTTTAGTAAAATAAAAGTGTTTGCTAAACTAATGCCAAACATTCGCTTGGAAAAATATCATTTTAAAAGAGTAATGCACTTGTTAAACAACCGCGGCCGTCTCGCACACAAACGTGTCTCATCGGTGACATTTGCACACAAAATACACTAGACAGTCTGTTTTAAATGGGTTGTGTTTTCAAATCTGAAGACCACATGTAATGTAATTAGTTTTTTACTATGGCTTAAAATAAATAATGTTAAACGTAATCTTTCGTAACGCCATTTATTCCTTATCTTTAAAAATGCACCCTTTGATTTTGATCAGTCAATATCCACTGTTTTGAATCTCACATTTTCACCCTTTTGTTAATAATACGTGTATTTGTTAACCCAATATCAAAGATTATAGATGTTGAAAACCACGTCATTGTGCCGAGAACAATGTTTTAACACTGAATTGCATTTGTTTTCACAACAGCTCAGCGTAGATCAGAGCTCAGTGGATTACCATCATACCTCTCTCACATACCGGGAGACGAACCCTGGCAGCCTGGGTGAAAACAGGAATCCTTTTCAACAACAAGGAGTTGTTTAAAAACACACATTTTCTCCTCTGTTAAAAAGTTTAAAAAAAAATGTTTTTGTCTTATATCCACTGTTTTAGAAAACACATTTTCACCCTTTTGTTAAAAAGTTAAATCCTTATTTTAAAGCGACCATCTGAATGTTTTTTGTCTCACATTTTCACCCTTTTGTTAATAAAAAAACTTGTACCATGTTTGACACCAAGCATTACACACTCATTAAAGATGTCATTTAAACACATTTTAAACATAATACTGCTTTTTATGTCTTACAATAATAAATCCAAATGAACC